>NW_028283176.1:42500-84947 GCF_059441175.1 Urocampus carinirostris
GACAGAAAATTCTTATTGGAGAAAGCATTGAAAGATGTTCCTTTTTCTAGAATGGGTTTTCCGACAGTCAACTTTTTTTCTAGTAAAGTCCTTGGTGGTCTAGTGGCTAGGATCCAGCACTCTCACTGCTGTGGCCCGGGTTCGATTCCCGGTCAGGTCTATTATAATAGACGGAAAGACAGAATTTTTTTTATCGGAGAAAGCATTGAAAGAGGTTCCTTTTATAAAATGGATTTGACGACAGTCAACTTTTTTCTAGTAAAGTCCTTGGTGGTCTAGTGGCTAGGATCCAGCACTCTCACTGCTGTGGCCCGGGTTTGATTCCCGGTCAGGGAAACTATGACAGACAGACAGACAGACAGACAGACAGACAGACAGACAGACAGACAGACAGACAGACAGACAGACAGACAGACAGACAGACAGACAGACAGACAGACAGACAGACAATTCTTATCGGAGAAAGCATTGAAAGAGGTTCCTTTTATAAAATGGATTTGACGACAGTCAACTTTTTTCTAGTAAAGTCCTTGGTGGTCTAGTGGCTAGGATCCAGCACTCTCACTGCTGTGGCCCGGGTTTGATTCCCGGTCAGGGAAACTATGACAGACAGACAGACAGACAGACAGACAGACAGACAGACAGACAGACAGACAGACAGACAGACAGACAGACAGACAGACAGACAGACAGACAGACAGACAGACAATTCTTATCGGAGAAAGCATTGAAAGAGGTTCCTTTTATAAAATGGATTTGACGACAGTCAACTTTTTTCTAGTAAAGTCCTTGGTGGTCTAGTGGCTAGGATCCAGCACTCTCACTGCTGTGGCCCGGGTTTGATTCCCGGTCAGGGAAACTATGACAGACAGACAGACAGACAGACAGACAGACAGACAGACAGACAGACAGACAGACAGACAGACAGACAGACAGACAGACAGACAGACAGACAGACAGACAGACAGACAGACAGACAGACAGACAGACAGACAGACAGACAGACAGACAGACAGACAGACAGACAGACAGACAGACAGACAGACAGACAGACAGACAGACAGACAGACAGACAGACAGACAGACAGACAGACAGACAGACAGACAGACAGACAGACAGACAGACAGACAGACAGACAGACAGACAGACAGACAGACAGACAGACAGACAGACAGACAGACAATTCTTATTGGAGAAAGCATTGAAAGAGGTTCCTTTTATAGAATGGATTTGACGACAGTCAACTTTTTTTCTAGTAAAGTCCTTGGTGGTCTAGTGGCTAGAATCCAGCACTTTCACTGCTGTGGCCCGGTTTCGATTCCAGGTCAGGGAAACTGTTACACGCAGATAGAAAATTTCTCTTGAGGAATTGGAAAGAAAATTGAAAGATGTTCCTTTTTCTAGAATGGGTTTTCCGACAGTACACTTTTTTCCTGTTCATTCCCTGATGGACTAGTGGCTAGGATCCAGCACTCTCACTGCTGTGGCCCGGGTTCGATTCCCGGTCAGGTCTATTATAATAGACGGAAAGACAGAAAATTCTTATTGGAGAAAGCATTGAAAGATGTTCCTTTTTCTAGAATGGGTTTTCCGACAGTCAACTTTTTTTCTAGTAAAGTCTTTGGTGGTCTAGTGGCTAGGATCCAGCACTCTCACTGCTGTGGCCCGGGTTCGATTCCCGGTCAGGTCTATTATAATAGACGGAAAGACAGAAAATTCTTATTGGAGAAAGCATTGAAAGATGTTCCTTTTTCTAGAATGGGTTTTCCGACAGTCAACTTTTTTTTCTAGTAAAGTCCTTGGTGGTCTAGTGGCTAGGATCCAGCACTCTCACTGCTGTGGCCCGGGTTCGATTCCCGGTCAGGTCTATTATAATAGACGGAAAGACAGAAAATTCTTAATGGAGAAAGCATTGAAAGATGTTCCTTTTTCTAGAATGGGTTTTCCGACAGTCAACTTTTTTTCTAGTAAAGTCTTTGGTGGTCTAGTGGCTAGGATCCAGCACTCTCACTGCTGTGGCCCGGGTTCGATTCCCGGTCAGGTCTATTATAATAGACGGAAAGACAGAAAATTCTTATTGGAGAAAGCATTGAAAGATGTTCCTTTTTCTAGAATGGGTTTTCCGACAGTCAACTTTTTTTCTAGTAAAGTCCTTGGTGGTCTAGTGGCTAGGATCCAGCACTCTCACTGCTGTGGCCCGGGTTCGATTCCCGGTCAGGTCTATTATAATAGACGGAAAGACAGAAAATTCTTATTGGAGAAAGCATTGAAAGATGTTCCTTTTTCTAGAATGGGTTTTCTGACAGTCAACTTTTTTTCTAGTAAAGTCCTTGGTGGTCTAGTGGCTAGGATCCAGCACTCTCACTGCTGTGGCCCGGGTTCGATTCCCGGTCGGGTCTATTATAATAGACGGAAAGACAGAAAATTCTTATTGGAGAAAGCATTGAAAGATGTTCCTTTTTCTAGAATGGGTTTTCCGACAGTCAACTTTTTTTCTAGTAAAGTCCTTGGTGGTCTAGTGGCTAGGATCCAGCACTCTCACTGCTGTGGCCCGGGTTCGATTCCCGGTCAGGTCTATTATAATAGACGGAAAGACAGAATTTTTTTTATCGGAGAAAGCATTGAAAGAGGTTCCTTTTATAAAATGGATTTGACGACAGTCAACTTTTTTCTAGTAAAGTCCTTGGTGGTCTAGTGGCTAGGATCCAGCACTCTCACTGCTGTGGCCCGGGTTTGATTCCCGGTCAGGGAAACTATGACAGACAGACAGACAGACAGACAGACAGACAGACAGACAGACAGACAGACAGACAGACAGACAGACAGACAGACAGACAGACAGACAGACAGACAGACAGACAGACAGACAGACAGACAGACAGACAGACAGACAGACAGACAGACAGACAGACAGACAGACAGACAGACAGACAGACAGACAGACAGACAGACAGACAGACAGACAGACAGACAGACAGACAGACAATTCTTATCGGAGAAAGCATTGAAAGAGGTTCCTTTTATAAAATGGATTTGACGACAGTCAACTTTTTTCTAGTAAAGTCCTTGGTGGTCTAGTGGCTAGGATCCAGCACTCTCACTGCTGTGGCCCGGGTTTGATTCCCGGTCAGGGAAACTATGACAGACAGACAGACAGACAGACAGACAGACAGACAGACAGACAGACAGACAGACAATTCTTATCGGAGAAAGCATTGAAAGAGGTTCCTTTTATAAAATGGATTTGACGACAGTCAACTTTTTTCTAGTAAAGTCCTTGGTGGTCTAGTGGCTAGGATCCAGCACTCTCACTGCTGTGGCCCGGGTTTGATTCCCGGTCAGGGAAACTATGACAGACAGACAGACAGACAGACAGACAGACAGACAGACAGACAGACAGACAGACAGACAGACAGACAGACAGACAGACAGACAGACAGACAGACAGACAGACAGACAGACAGACAGACAGACAGACAGACAGACAGACAGACAGACAGACAGACAGACAGACAGACAGACAGACAGACAGACAGACAGACAGACAGACAGACAGACAGACAGACAGACAGACAATTCTTATCGGAGAAAGCATTGAAAGAGGTTCCTTTTATAAAATGGATTTGACGACAGTCAACTTTTTTCTAGTAAAGTCCTTGGTGGTCTAGTGGCTAGGATCCAGCACTCTCACTGCTGTGGCCCGGGTTTGATTCCCGGTCAGGGAAACTATGACAGACAGACAGACAGACAGACAGACAGACAGACAGACAGACAGACAGACAGACAGACAGACAGACAGACAGACAGACAGACAGACAGACAGACAGACAGACAGACAATTCTTATCGGAGAAAGCATTGAAAGAGGTTCCTTTTATAAAATCGATTTGACGACAGTCAACTTTTTTCTAGTAAAGTCCTTGGTGGTCTAGTGGCTAGGATCCAGCACTCTCACTGCTGTGGCCCGGGTTTGATTCCCGGTCAGGGAAACTATGACAGACAGACAGACAGACAGACAGACAGACAGACAGACAGACAGACAGACAGACAGACAGACAGACAGACAGACAGACAGACAGACAGACAGACAGACAGACAGACAGACAGACAGACAGACAGACAGACAGACAGACAGACAGACAGACAGACAGACAGACAGACAGACAGACAGACAGACAGACAGACAGACAGACAGACAGACAGACAGACAGACAGACAGACAGACAGACAGACAGACAGACAGACAGACAGACAGACAGACAGACAGACAGACAGACAGACAGACAGACAGACAGACAGACAGACAGACAGACAGACAGACAGACAGACAGACAGACAGACAGACAGACAGACAGACAGACAGACAGACAGACAGACAGACAGACAGACAGACAGACAGACAGACAGACAGACAGACAGACAGACAGACAGACAGACAGACAGACAGACAGACAGACAGACAGACAGACAGACAGACAGACAGACAATTCTTATTGGAGAAAGCATTGAAAGAGGTTCCTTTTATAGAATGGATTTGACGACAGTCAACTTTTTTTCTAGTAAAGTCCTTGGTGGTCTAGTGGCTAGAATCCAGCACTTTCACTGCTGTGGCCCGGTTTCGATTCCAGGTCAGGGAAACTGTTACACGCAGATAGAAAATTTCTCTTGAGGAATTGGAAAGAAAATTGAAAGATGTTCCTTTTTCTAGAATGGGTTTTCCGACAGTACACTTTTTTCCTGTTCATTCCCTGATGGACTAGTGGCTAGGATCCAGCACTCTCACTGCTGTGGCCCGGGTTCGATTCCCGGTCAGGTCTATTATAATAGACGGAAAGACAGAAAATTCTTATTGGAGAAAGCATTGAAAGATGTTCCTTTTTCTAGAATGGGTTTTCCGACAGTCAACTTTTTTTCTAGTAAAGTCTTTGGTGGTCTAGTGGCTAGGATCCAGCACTCTCACTGCTGTGGCCCGGGTTCGATTCCCGGTCAGGTCTATTATAATAGACGGAAAGACAGAAAATTCTTATTGGAGAAAGCATTGAAAGATGTTCCTTTTTCTAGAATGGGTTTTCCGACAGTCAACTTTTTTTTCTAGTAAAGTCCTTGGTGGTCTAGTGGCTAGGATCCAGCACTCTCACTGCTGTGGCCCGGGTTCGATTCCCGGTCAGGTCTATTATAATAGACGGAAAGACAGAAAATTCTTAATGGAGAAAGCATTGAAAGATGTTCCTTTTTCTAGAATGGGTTTTCCGACAGTCAACTTTTTTTCTAGTAAAGTCTTTGGTGGTCTAGTGGCTAGGATCCAGCACTCTCACTGCTGTGGCCCGGGTTCGATTCCCGGTCAGGTCTATTATAATAGACGGAAAGACAGAAAATTCTTATTGGAGAAAGCATTGAAAGATGTTCCTTTTTCTAGAATGGGTTTTCCGACAGTCAACTTTTTTTCTAGTAAAGTCCTTGGTGGTCTAGTGGCTAGGATCCAGCACTCTCACTGCTGTGGCCCGGGTTCGATTCCCGGTCAGGTCTATTATAATAGACGGAAAGACAGAAAATTCTTATTGGAGAAAGCATTGAAAGATGTTCCTTTTTCTAGAATGGGTTTTCTGACAGTCAACTTTTTTTCTAGTAAAGTCCTTGGTGGTCTAGTGGCTAGGATCCAGCACTCTCACTGCTGTGGCCCGGGTTCGATTCCCGGTCGGGTCTATTATAATAGACGGAAAGACAGAAAATTCTTATTGGAGAAAGCATTGAAAGATGTTCCTTTTTCTAGAATGGGTTTTCCGACAGTCAACTTTTTTTCTAGTAAAGTCCTTGGTGGTCTAGTGGCTAGGATCCAGCACTCTCACTGCTGTGGCCCGGGTTCGATTCCCGGTCGGGTCTATTATAATAGACGGAAAGACAGAAAATTCTTATTGGAGAAAGCATTGAAAGATGTTCCTTTTTCTAGAATGGGTTTTCCGACAGTCAACTTTTTTTCTAGTAAAGTCCTTGGTGGTCTAGTGGCTAGGATCCAGCACTCTCACTGCTGTGGCCCGGGTTCGATTCCCGGTCAGGTCTATTATAATAGACGGAAAGACAGAATTTTTTTTATCGGAGAAAGCATTGAAAGAGGTTCCTTTTATAAAATGGATTTGACGACAGTCAACTTTTTTCTAGTAAAGTCCTTGGTGGTCTAGTGGCTAGGATCCAGCACTCTCACTGCTGTGGCCCGGGTTTGATTCCCGGTCAGGGAAACTATGACAGACAGACAGACAGACAGACAGACAGACAGACAGACAGACAGACAGACAGACAGACAGACAGACAGACAGACAGACAGACAGACAGACAGACAGACAGACAGACAGACAGACAGACAGACAGACAGACAGACAGACAGACAATTCTTATCGGAGAAAGCATTGAAAGAGGTTCCTTTTATAAAATGGATTTGACGACAGTCAACTTTTTTCTAGTAAAGTCCTTGGTGGTCTAGTGGCTAGGATCCAGCACTCTCACTGCTGTGGCCCGGGTTTGATTCCCGGTCAGGGAAACTATGACAGACAGACAGACAGACAGACAGACAGACAGACAGACAGACAGACAGACAGACAGACAGACAGACAGACAGACAGACAGACAGACAGACAGACAGACAGACAGACAGACAGACAGACAGACAGACAGACAGACAGACAGACAGACAGACAGACAGACAGACAGACAGACAGACAGACAGACAATTCTTATCGGAGAAAGCATTGAAAGAGGTTCCTTTTATAAAATGGATTTGACGACAGTCAACTTTTTTCTAGTAAAGTCCTTGGTGGTCTAGTGGCTAGGATCCAGCACTCTCACTGCTGTGGCCCGGGTTTGATTCCCGGTCAGGGAAACTATGACAGACAGACAGACAGACAGACAGACAGACAGACAGACAGACAGACAGACAGACAGACAGACAGACAGACAGACAGACAGACAGACAATTCTTATCGGAGAAAGCATTGAAAGAGGTTCCTTTTATAAAATGGATTTGACGACAGTCAACTTTTTTCTAGTAAAGTCCTTGGTGGTCTAGTGGCTAGGATCCAGCACTCTCACTGCTGTGGCCCGGGTTTGATTCCCGGTCAGGGAAACTATGACAGACAGACAGACAGACAGACAGACAGACAGACAGACAGACAGACAGACAGACAGACAGACAGACAGACAGACAGACAGACAGACAGACAGACAGACAGACAGACAGACAGACAGACAGACAGACAGACAGACAGACAGACAGACAGACAGACAGACAGACAGACAGACAGACAGACAGACAGACAGACAGACAGACAGACAGACAGACAGACAGACAGACAGACAATTCTTATCGGAGAAAGCATTGAAAGAGGTTCCTTTTATAAAATGGATTTGACGACAGTCAACTTTTTTCTAGTAAAGTCCTTGGTGGTCTAGTGGCTAGGATCCAGCACTCTCACTGCTGTGGCCCGGGTTTGATTCCCGGTCAGGGAAACTATGACAGACAGACAGACAGACAGACAGACAGACAGACAGACAGACAGACAGACAGACAGACAGACAGACAGACAGACAGACAGACAGACAGACAGACAGACAGACAGACAGACAGACAATTCTTATCGGAGAAAGCATTGAAAGAGGTTCCTTTTATAAAATGGATTTGACGACAGTCAACTTTTTTCTAGTAAAGTCCTTGGTGGTCTAGTGGCTAGGATCCAGCACTCTCACTGCTGTGGCCCGGGTTTGATTCCCGGTCAGGGAAACTATGACAGACAGACAGACAGACAGACAGACAGACAGACAGACAGACAGACGGACGGACGGACGGACGGACGGACGGACGGACGGACGGACGGACGGACGGACGGACGGACGGACGGACGGACGGACGGACGGACGGACGGACGGACGGACGGACGGACGGACGGACGGACGGACGGACGGACGGACAGACAGACAGACAGACAGACAGACAGACAGACAGACAGACAGACAGACAGACAGACAGACAGACAGACAGACAGACAGACAGACAGACAGACAGACAGACAGACAGACAGACAGACAGACAGACAGACAGACAGACAGACAGACAGACAGACAGACAGACAGACAGACAGACAGACAGACAGACAGACAGACAGACAGACAGACAGACAGACAGACAGACAGACAGACAATTCTTATTGGAGAAAGCATTGAAAGAGGTTCCTTTTATAGAATGGATTTGACGACAGTCAACTTTTTTTCTAGTAAAGTCCTTGGTGGTCTAGTGGCTAGAATCCAGCACTTTCACTGCTGTGGCCCGGTTTCGATTCCAGGTCAGGGAAACTGTTACACGCAGATAGAAAATTTCTCTTGAGGAATTGGAAAGAAAATTGAAAGATGTTCCTTTTTCTAGAATGGGTTTTCCGACAGTACACTTTTTTCCTGTTCATTCCCTGATGGACTAGTGGCTAGGATCCAGCACTCTCACTGCTGTGGCCCGGGTTCGATTCCCGGTCAGGTCTATTATAATAGACGGAAAGACAGAAAATTCTTATTGGAGAAAGCATTGAAAGATGTTCCTTTTTCTAGAATGGGTTTTCCGACAGTCAACTTTTTTTCTAGTAAAGTCTTTGGTGGTCTAGTGGCTAGGATCCAGCACTCTCACTGCTGTGGCCCGGGTTCGATTCCCGGTCAGGTCTATTATAATAGACGGAAAGACAGAAAATTCTTATTGGAGAAAGCATTGAAAGATGTTCCTTTTTCTAGAATGGGTTTTCCGACAGTCAACTTTTTTTTCTAGTAAAGTCCTTGGTGGTCTAGTGGCTAGGATCCAGCACTCTCACTGCTGTGGCCCGGGTTCGATTCCCGGTCAGGTCTATTATAATAGACGGAAAGACAGAAAATTCTTAATGGAGAAAGCATTGAAAGATGTTCCTTTTTCTAGAATGGGTTTTCCGACAGTCAACTTTTTTTCTAGTAAAGTCTTTGGTGGTCTAGTGGCTAGGATCCAGCACTCTCACTGCTGTGGCCCGGGTTCGATTCCCGGTCAGGTCTATTATAATAGACGGAAAGACAGAAAATTCTTATTGGAGAAAGCATTGAAAGATGTTCCTTTTTCTAGAATGGGTTTTCCGACAGTCAACTTTTTTTCTAGTAAAGTCCTTGGTGGTCTAGTGGCTAGGATCCAGCACTCTCACTGCTGTGGCCCGGGTTCGATTCCCGGTCAGGTCTATTATAATAGACGGAAAGACAGAAAATTCTTATTGGAGAAAGCATTGAAAGATGTTCCTTTTTCTAGAATGGGTTTTCTGACAGTCAACTTTTTTTCTAGTAAAGTCCTTGGTGGTCTAGTGGCTAGGATCCAGCACTCTCACTGCTGTGGCCCGGGTTCGATTCCCGGTCGGGTCTATTATAATAGACGGAAAGACAGAAAATTCTTATTGGAGAAAGCATTGAAAGATGTTCCTTTTTCTAGAATGGGTTTTCCGACAGTCAACTTTTTTTCTAGTAAAGTCCTTGGTGGTCTAGTGGCTAGGATCCAGCACTCTCACTGCTGTGGCCCGGGTTCGATTCCCGGTCAGGTCTATTATAATAGACGGAAAGACAGAATTTTTTTTATCGGAGAAAGCATTGAAAGAGGTTCCTTTTATAAAATGGATTTGACGACAGTCAACTTTTTTCTAGTAAAGTCCTTGGTGGTCTAGTGGCTAGGATCCAGCACTCTCACTGCTGTGGCCCGGGTTTGATTCCCGGTCAGGGAAACTATGACAGACAGACAGACAGACAGACAGACAGACAGACAGACAGACAGACAGACAGACAGACAGACAGACAGACAGACAGACAGACAGACAGACAGACAGACAGACAGACAGACAGACAGACAGACAGACAATTCTTATCGGAGAAAGCATTGAAAGAGGTTCCTTTTATAAAATGGATTTGACGACAGTCAACTTTTTTCTAGTAAAGTCCTTGGTGGTCTAGTGGCTAGGATCCAGCACTCTCACTGCTGTGGCCCGGGTTTGATTCCCGGTCAGGGAAACTATGACAGACAGACAGACAGACAGACAGACAGACAGACAGACAGACAGACAGACAGACAGACAGACAGACAGACAGACAGACAGACAGACAGACAGACAGACAGACAGACAGACAGACAGACAATTCTTATCGGAGAAAGCATTGAAAGAGGTTCCTTTTATAAAATGGATTTGACGACAGTCAACTTTTTTCTAGTAAAGTCCTTGGTGGTCTAGTGGCTAGGATCCAGCACTCTCACTGCTGTGGCCCGGGTTTGATTCCCGGTCAGGGAAACTATGACAGACAGACAGACAGACAGACAGACAGACAGACAGACAGACAGACAGACAGACAGACAGACAGACAGACAGACAGACAGACAGACAGACAGACAGACAGACAGACAGACAGACAGACAGACAGACAGACAGACAGACAGACAGACAGACAGACAGACAGACAGACAGACAGACAGACAGACAGACAGACAGACAGACAGACAGACAGACAGACAGACAGACAGACAGACAGACAGACAGACAGACAGACAGACAGACAGACAGACAGACAGACAGACAGACAGACAGACAGACAGACAGACAGACAATTCTTATTGGAGAAAGCATTGAAAGAGGTTCCTTTTATAGAATGGATTTGACGACAGTCAACTTTTTTTCTAGTAAAGTCCTTGGTGGTCTAGTGGCTAGAATCCAGCACTTTCACTGCTGTGGCCCGGTTTCGATTCCAGGTCAGGGAAACTGTTACACGCAGATAGAAAATTTCTCTTGAGGAATTGGAAAGAAAATTGAAAGATGTTCCTTTTTCTAGAATGGGTTTTCCGACAGTACACTTTTTTCCTGTTCATTCCCTGATGGACTAGTGGCTAGGATCCAGCACTCTCACTGCTGTGGCCCGGGTTCGATTCCCGGTCAGGTCTATTATAATAGACGGAAAGACAGAAAATTCTTATTGGAGAAAGCATTGAAAGATGTTCCTTTTTCTAGAATGGGTTTTCCGACAGTCAACTTTTTTTCTAGTAAAGTCTTTGGTGGTCTAGTGGCTAGGATCCAGCACTCTCACTGCTGTGGCCCGGGTTCGATTCCCGGTCAGGTCTATTATAATAGACGGAAAGACAGAAAATTCTTATTGGAGAAAGCATTGAAAGATGTTCCTTTTTCTAGAATGGGTTTTCCGACAGTCAACTTTTTTTTCTAGTAAAGTCCTTGGTGGTCTAGTGGCTAGGATCCAGCACTCTCACTGCTGTGGCCCGGGTTCGATTCCCGGTCAGGTCTATTATAATAGACGGAAAGACAGAAAATTCTTAATGGAGAAAGCATTGAAAGATGTTCCTTTTTCTAGAATGGGTTTTCCGACAGTCAACTTTTTTTCTAGTAAAGTCTTTGGTGGTCTAGTGGCTAGGATCCAGCACTCTCACTGCTGTGGCCCGGGTTCGATTCCCGGTCAGGTCTATTATAATAGACGGAAAGACAGAAAATTCTTATTGGAGAAAGCATTGAAAGATGTTCCTTTTTCTAGAATGGGTTTTCCGACAGTCAACTTTTTTTCTAGTAAAGTCCTTGGTGGTCTAGTGGCTAGGATCCAGCACTCTCACTGCTGTGGCCCGGGTTCGATTCCCGGTCAGGTCTATTATAATAGACGGAAAGACAGAAAATTCTTATTGGAGAAAGCATTGAAAGATGTTCCTTTTTCTAGAATGGGTTTTCTGACAGTCAACTTTTTTTCTAGTAAAGTCCTTGGTGGTCTAGTGGCTAGGATCCAGCACTCTCACTGCTGTGGCCCGGGTTCGATTCCCGGTCGGGTCTATTATAATAGACGGAAAGACAGAAAATTCTTATTGGAGAAAGCATTGAAAGATGTTCCTTTTTCTAGAATGGGTTTTCCGACAGTCAACTTTTTTTCTAGTAAAGTCCTTGGTGGTCTAGTGGCTAGGATCCAGCACTCTCACTGCTGTGGCCCGGGTTCGATTCCCGGTCAGGTCTATTATAATAGACGGAAAGACAGAATTTTTTTTATCGGAGAAAGCATTGAAAGAGGTTCCTTTTATAAAATGGATTTGACGACAGTCAACTTTTTTCTAGTAAAGTCCTTGGTGGTCTAGTGGCTAGGATCCAGCACTCTCACTGCTGTGGCCCGGGTTTGATTCCCGGTCAGGGAAACTATGACAGACAGACAGACAGACAGACAGACAGACAGACAGACAGACAGACAGACAGACAGACAGACAGACAGACAGACAGACAGACAGACAGACAGACAGACAGACAGACAGACAGACAGACAGACAGACAGACAGACAGACAGACAGACAGACAGACAGACAGACAATTCTTATCGGAGAAAGCATTGAAAGAGGTTCCTTTTATAAAATGGATTTGACGACAGTCAACTTTTTTCTAGTAAAGTCCTTGGTGGTCTAGTGGCTAGGATCCAGCACTCTCACTGCTGTGGCCCGGGTTTGATTCCCGGTCAGGGAAACTATGACAGACAGACAGACAGACAGACAGACAGACAGACAGACAGACAGACAGACAGACAGACAGACAGACAGACAGACAGACAGACAGACAGACAGACAGACAGACAGACAGACAGACAGACAGACAGACAGACAGACAGACAGACAGACAGACAGACAGACAGACAGACAGACAGACAGACAGACAGACAGACAGACAGACAGACAGACAATTCTTATCGGAGAAAGCATTGAAAGAGGTTCCTTTTATAAAATGGATTTGACGACAGTCAACTTTTTTCTAGTAAAGTCCTTGGTGGTCTAGTGGCTAGGATCCAGCACTCTCACTGCTGTGGCCCGGGTTCGATTCCCGGTCGGGTCTATTATAATAGACGGAAAGACAGAAAATTCTTATTGGAGAAAGCATTGAAAGATGTTCCTTTTTCTAGAATGGGTTTTCCGACAGTCAACTTTTTTTCTAGTAAAGTCCTTGGTGGTCTAGTGGCTAGGATCCAGCACTCTCACTGCTGTGGCCCGGGTTCGATTCCCGGTCGGGTCTATTATAATAGACGGAAAGACAGAAAATTCTTATTGGAGAAAGCATTGAAAGATGTTCCTTTTTCTAGAATGGGTTTTCCGACAGTCAACTTTTTTTCTAGTAAAGTCCTTGGTGGTCTAGTGGCTAGGATCCAGCAGCTGTGGCCCGGGTTCGATTCCCGGTCAGGTCTATTATAATAGACGGAAAGACAGAATTTTTTTTATCGGAGAAAGCATTGAAAGAGGTTCCTTTTATAAAATGGATTTGACGACAGTCAACTTTTTTCTAGTAAAGTCCTTGGTGGTCTAGTGGCTAGGATCCAGCACTCTCACTGCTGTGGCCCGGGTTTGATTCCCGGTCAGGGAAACTATGACAGACAGACAGACAGACAGACAGACAGACAGACAGACAGACAGACAGACAGACAGACAGACAGACAGACAGACAGACAGACAGACAGACAGACAGACAGACAGACAGACAGACAGACAGACAGACAATTCTTATCGGAGAAAGCATTGAAAGAGGTTCCTTTTATAAAATGGATTTGACGACAGTCAACTTTTTTCTAGTAAAGTCCTTGGTGGTCTAGTGGCTAGGATCCAGCACTCTCACTGCTGTGGCCCGGGTTTGATTCCCGGTCAGGGAAACTATGACAGACAGACAGACAGACAGACAGACAGACAGACAGACAGACAGACAGACAGACAGACAGACAGACAGACAGACAGACAGACAGACAGACAGACAGACAGACAGACAGACAGACAGACAGACAGACAGACAGACAGACAGACAGACAGACAGACAGACAGACAGACAGACAGACAGACAGACAGACAGACAGACAGACAGACAGACAGACAGACAGACAGACAGACAGACAGACAGACAGACAGACAGACAGACAGACAGACAGACAGACAGACAGACAGACAGACAGACAGACAGACAGACAGACAGACAGACAGACAGACAGACAGACAGACAGACAGACAGACAGACAGACAGACAGACAGACAGACAGACAGACAGACAGACAGACAGACAGACAGACAGACAGACAGACAGACAGACAGACAGACAGACAGACAGACAGACAGACAGACAGACAGACAGACAGACAGACAGACAGACAGACAGACAGACAGACAGACAGACAGACAGACAGACAGACAGACAGACAGACAGACAGACAGACAGACAGACAGACAGACAGACAGACAGACAGACAGACAGACAGACAGACAGACAGACAGACAGACAGACAGACAGACAGACAGACAGACAGACAGACAGACAGACAGACAGACAGACAGACAGACAGACAGACAGACAGACAGACAGACAGACAGACAGACAGACAGACAGACAGACAGACAGACAGACAGACAGACAGACAGACAGACAGACAGACAGACAGACAGACAGACAGACAGACAGACAGACAGACAGACAGACAGACAGACAGACAGACAGACAGACAGACAGACAGACAGACAGACAGACAGACAGACAGACAGACAGACAGACAGACAGACAGACAGACAGACAGACAGACAGACAGACAGACAGACAGACAGACAGACAGACAATTCTTATTGGAGAAAGCATTGAAAGAGGTTCCTTTTATAGAATGGATTTGACGACAGTCAACTTTTTTTCTAGTAAAGTCCTTGGTGGTCTAGTGGCTAGAATCCAGCACTTTCACTGCTGTGGCCCGGTTTCGATTCCAGGTCAGGGAAACTGTTACACGCAGATAGAAAATTTCTCTTGAGGAATTGGAAAGAAAATTGAAAGATGTTCCTTTTTCTAGAATGGGTTTTCCGACAGTACACTTTTTTCCTGTTCATTCCCTGATGGACTAGTGGCTAGGATCCAGCACTCTCACTGCTGTGGCCCGGGTTCGATTCCCGGTCAGGTCTATTATAATAGACGGAAAGACAGAAAATTCTTATTGGAGAAAGCATTGAAAGATGTTCCTTTTTCTAGAATGGGTTTTCCGACAGTCAACTTTTTTTCTAGTAAAGTCTTTGGTGGTCTAGTGGCTAGGATCCAGCACTCTCACTGCTGTGGCCCGGGTTCGATTCCCGGTCAGGTCTATTATAATAGACGGAAAGACAGAAAATTCTTATTGGAGAAAGCATTGAAAGATGTTCCTTTTTCTAGAATGGGTTTTCCGACAGTCAACTTTTTTTTCTAGTAAAGTCCTTGGTGGTCTAGTGGCTAGGATCCAGCACTCTCACTGCTGTGGCCCGGGTTCGATTCCCGGTCAGGTCTATTATAATAGACGGAAAGACAGAAAATTCTTAATGGAGAAAGCATTGAAAGATGTTCCTTTTTCTAGAATGGGTTTTCCGACAGTCAACTTTTTTTCTAGTAAAGTCTTTGGTGGTCTAGTGGCTAGGATCCAGCACTCTCACTGCTGTGGCCCGGGTTCGATTCCCGGTCAGGTCTATTATAATAGACGGAAAGACAGAAAATTCTTATTGGAGAAAGCATTGAAAGATGTTCCTTTTTCTAGAATGGGTTTTCCGACAGTCAACTTTTTTTCTAGTAAAGTCCTTGGTGGTCTAGTGGCTAGGATCCAGCACTCTCACTGCTGTGGCCCGGGTTCGATTCCCGGTCAGGTCTATTATAATAGACGGAAAGACAGAAAATTCTTATTGGAGAAAGCATTGAAAGATGTTCCTTTTTCTAGAATGGGTTTTCTGACAGTCAACTTTTTTTCTAGTAAAGTCCTTGGTGGTCTAGTGGCTAGGATCCAGCACTCTCACTGCTGTGGCCCGGGTTCGATTCCCGGTCGGGTCTATTATAATAGACGGAAAGACAGAAAATTCTTATTGGAGAAAGCATTGAAAGATGTTCCTTTTTCTAGAATGGGTTTTCCGACAGTCAACTTTTTTTCTAGTAAAGTCCTTGGTGGTCTAGTGGCTAGGATCCAGCACTCTCACTGCTGTGGCCCGGGTTCGATTCCCGGTCAGGTCTATTATAATAGACGGAAAGACAGAATTTTTTTTATCGGAGAAAGCATTGAAAGAGGTTCCTTTTATAAAATGGATTTGACGACAGTCAACTTTTTTCTAGTAAAGTCCTTGGTGGTCTAGTGGCTAGGATCCAGCACTCTCACTGCTGTGGCCCGGGTTTGATTCCCGGTCAGGGAAACTATGACAGACAGACAGACAGACAGACAGACAGACAGACAGACAGACAGACAGACAGACAGACAGACAGACAGACAGACAGACAGACAGACAGACAGACAGACAGACAGACAGACAGACAGACAGACAGACAGACAGACAGACAGACAGACAGACAGACAGACAGACAATTCTTATCGGAGAAAGCATTGAAAGAGGTTCCTTTTATAAAATGGATTTGACGACAGTCAACTTTTTTCTAGTAAAGTCCTTGGTGGTCTAGTGGCTAGGATCCAGCACTCTCACTGCTGTGGCCCGGGTTTGATTCCCGGTCAGGGAAACTATGACAGACAGACAGACAGACAGACAGACAGACAGACAGACAGACAGACAGACAGACAGACAGACAGACAGACAGACAGACAGACAGACAATTCTTATCGGAGAAAGCATTGAAAGAGGTTCCTTTTATAAAATGGATTTGACGACAGTCAACTTTTTTCTAGTAAAGTCCTTGGTGGTCTAGTGGCTAGGATCCAGCACTCTCACTGCTGTGGCCCGGGTTTGATTCCCGGTCAGGGAAACTATGACAGACAGACAGACAGACAGACAGACAGACAGACAGACAGACAGACAGACAGACAGACAGACAGACAGACAGACAGACAGACAGACAGACAGACAGACAGACAGACAGACAGACAGACAGACAGACAGACAGACAGACAGACAGACAGACAGACAGACAGACAGACAGACAGACAGACAGACAGACAGACAGACAGACAGACAGACAGACAGACAGACAATTCTTATCGGAGAAAGCATTGAAAGAGGTTCCTTTTATAAAATGGATTTGACGACAGTCAACTTTTTTCTAGTAAAGTCCTTGGTGGTCTAGTGGCTAGGATCCAGCACTCTCACTGCTGTGGCCCGGGTTTGATTCCCGGTCAGGGAAACTATGACAGACAGACAGACAGACAGACAGACAGACAGACAGACAGACAGACAGACAGACAGACAGACAGACAGACAGACAGACAGACAGACAGACAGACAGACAGACAGACAGACAGACAGACAATTCTTATCGGAGAAAGCATTGAAAGAGGTTCCTTTTATAAAATCGATTTGACGACAGTCAACTTTTTTCTAGTAAAGTCCTTGGTGGTCTAGTGGCTAGGATCCAGCACTCTCACTGCTGTGGCCCGGGTTTGATTCCCGGTCAGGGAAACTATGACAGACAGACAGACAGACAGACAGACAGACAGACAGACAGACAGACAGACAGACAGACAGACAGACAGACAGACAGACAGACAGACAGACAGACAGACAGACAGACAGACAGACAGACAGACAGACAGACAGACAGACAGACAGACAGACAGACAGACAGACAGACAGACAGACAGACAGACAGACAGACAGACAGACAGACAGACAGACAGACAGACAGACAGACAGACAGACAGACAGACAGACAGACAGACAGACAGACAGACAGACAGACAGACAGACAGACAGACAGACAGACAGACAGACAGACAGACAGACAGACAGACAGACAGACAGACAGACAGACAGACAGACAGACAGACAGACAGACAGACAGACAGACAATTCTTATTGGAGAAAGCATTGAAAGAGGTTCCTTTTATAGAATGGATTTGACGACAGTCAACTTTTTTTCTAGTAAAGTCCTTGGTGGTCTAGTGGCTAGAATCCAGCACTTTCACTGCTGTGGCCCGGTTTCGATTCCAGGTCAGGGAAACTGTTACACGCAGATAGAAAATTTCTCTTGAGGAATTGGAAAGAAAATTGAAAGATGTTCCTTTTTCTAGAATGGGTTTTCCGACAGTACACTTTTTTCCTGTTCATTCCCTGATGGACTAGTGGCTAGGATCCAGCACTCTCACTGCTGTGGCCCGGGTTCGATTCCCGGTCAGGTCTATTATAATAGACGGAAAGACAGAAAATTCTTATTGGAGAAAGCATTGAAAGATGTTCCTTTTTCTAGAATGGGTTTTCCGACAGTCAACTTTTTTTCTAGTAAAGTCTTTGGTGGTCTAGTGGCTAGGATCCAGCACTCTCACTGCTGTGGCCCGGGTTCGATTCCCGGTCAGGTCTATTATAATAGACGGAAAGACAGAAAATTCTTATTGGAGAAAGCATTGAAAGATGTTCCTTTTTCTAGAATGGGTTTTCCGACAGTCAACTTTTTTTTCTAGTAAAGTCCTTGGTGGTCTAGTGGCTAGGATCCAGCACTCTCACTGCTGTGGCCCGGGTTCGATTCCCGGTCAGGTCTATTATAATAGACGGAAAGACAGAAAATTCTTAATGGAGAAAGCATTGAAAGATGTTCCTTTTTCTAGAATGGGTTTTCCGACAGTCAACTTTTTTTCTAGTAAAGTCTTTGGTGGTCTAGTGGCTAGGATCCAGCACTCTCACTGCTGTGGCCCGGGTTCGATTCCCGGTCAGGTCTATTATAATAGACGGAAAGACAGAAAATTCTTATTGGAGAAAGCATTGAAAGATGTTCCTTTTTCTAGAATGGGTTTTCCGACAGTCAACTTTTTTTCTAGTAAAGTCCTTGGTGGTCTAGTGGCTAGGATCCAGCACTCTCACTGCTGTGGCCCGGGTTCGATTCCCGGTCAGGTCTATTATAATAGACGGAAAGACAGAAAATTCTTATTGGAGAAAGCATTGAAAGATGTTCCTTTTTCTAGAATGGGTTTTCTGACAGTCAACTTTTTTTCTAGTAAAGTCCTTGGTGGTCTAGTGGCTAGGATCCAGCACTCTCACTGCTGTGGCCCGGGTTCGATTCCCGGTCGGGTCTATTATAATAGACGGAAAGACAGAAAATTCTTATTGGAGAAAGCATTGAAAGATGTTCCTTTTTCTAGAATGGGTTTTCCGACAGTCAACTTTTTTTCTAGTAAAGTCCTTGGTGGTCTAGTGGCTAGGATCCAGCACTCTCACTGCTGTGGCCCGGGTTCGATTCCCGGTCAGGTCTATTATAATAGACGGAAAGACAGAATTTTTTTTATCGGAGAAAGCATTGAAAGAGGTTCCTTTTATAAAATGGATTTGACGACAGTCAACTTTTTTCTAGTAAAGTCCTTGGTGGTCTAGTGGCTAGGATCCAGCACTCTCACTGCTGTGGCCCGGGTTTGATTCCCGGTCAGGGAAACTATGACAGACAGACAGACAGACAGACAGACAGACAGACAGACAGACAGACAGACAGACAGACAGACAGACAGACAGACAGACAGACAGACAGACAGACAGACAGACAGACAGACAGACAGACAGACAGACAGACAGACAGACAGACAGACAGACAGACAGACAGACAATTCTTATCGGAGAAAGCATTGAAAGAGGTTCCTTTTATAAAATGGATTTGACGACAGTCAACTTTTTTCTAGTAAAGTCCTTGGTGGTCTAGTGGCTAGGATCCAGCACTCTCACTGCTGTGGCCCGGGTTTGATTCCCGGTCAGGGAAACTATGACAGACAGACAGACAGACAGACAGACAGACAGACAGACAGACAGACAGACAGACAGACAGACAGACAGACAGACAGACAGACAGACAGACAGACAGACAGACAGACAGACAGACAGACAGACAGACAGACAATTCTTATCGGAGAAAGCATTGAAAGAGGTTCCTTTTATAAAATGGATTTGACGACAGTCAACTTTTTTCTAGTAAAGTCCTTGGTGGTCTAGTGGCTAGGATCCAGCACTCTCACTGCTGTGGCCCGGGTTTGATTCCCGGTCAGGGAAACTATGACAGACAGACAGACAGACAGACAGACAGACAGACAGACAGACAGACAGACAGACAGACAGACAGACAGACAGACAGACAGACAGACAGACAGACAGACAGACAGACAGACAGACAGACAGACAGACAGACAGACAGACAGACAGACAGACAGACAGACAGACAGACAGACAGACAGACAGACAGACAGACAGACAGACAGACAGACAGACAGACAGACAGACAGACAGACAGACAGACAGACAGACAGACAGACAGACAGACAGACAGACAGACAGACAGACAGACAGACAGACAGACAGACAGACAGACAGACAGACAGACAGACAGACAGACAGACAGACAGACAGACAATTCTTATTGGAGAAAGCATTGAAAGAGGTTCCTTTTATAGAATGGATTTGACGACAGTCAACTTTTTTTCTAGTAAAGTCCTTGGTGGTCTAGTGGCTAGAATCCAGCACTTTCACTGCTGTGGCCCGGTTTCGATTCCAGGTCAGGGAAACTGTTACACGCAGATAGAAAATTTCTCTTGAGGAATTGGAAAGAAAATTGAAAGATGTTCCTTTTTCTAGAATGGGTTTTCCGACAGTACACTTTTTTCCTGTTCATTCCCTGATGGACTAGTGGCTAGGATCCAGCACTCTCACTGCTGTGGCCCGGGTTCGATTCCCGGTCAGGTCTATTATAATAGACGGAAAGACAGAAAATTCTTATTGGAGAAAGCATTGAAAGATGTTCCTTTTTCTAGAATGGGTTTTCCGACAGTCAACTTTTTTTCTAGTAAAGTCTTTGGTGGTCTAGTGGCTAGGATCCAGCACTCTCACTGCTGTGGCCCGGGTTCGATTCCCGGTCAGGTCTATTATAATAGACGGAAAGACAGAAAATTCTTATTGGAGAAAGCATTGAAAGATGTTCCTTTTTCTAGAATGGGTTTTCCGACAGTCAACTTTTTTTTCTAGTAAAGTCCTTGGTGGTCTAGTGGCTAGGATCCAGCACTCTCACTGCTGTGGCCCGGGTTCGATTCCCGGTCAGGTCTATTATAATAGACGGAAAGACAGAAAATTCTTAATGGAGAAAGCATTGAAAGATGTTCCTTTTTCTAGAATGGGTTTTCCGACAGTCAACTTTTTTTCTAGTAAAGTCTTTGGTGGTCTAGTGGCTAGGATCCAGCACTCTCACTGCTGTGGCCCGGGTTCGATTCCCGGTCAGGTCTATTATAATAGACGGAAAGACAGAAAATTCTTATTGGAGAAAGCATTGAAAGATGTTCCTTTTTCTAGAATGGGTTTTCCGACAGTCAACTTTTTTTCTAGTAAAGTCCTTGGTGGTCTAGTGGCTAGGATCCAGCACTCTCACTGCTGTGGCCCGGGTTCGATTCCCGGTCAGGTCTATTATAATAGACGGAAAGACAGAAAATTCTTATTGGAGAAAGCATTGAAAGATGTTCCTTTTTCTAGAATGGGTTTTCTGACAGTCAACTTTTTTTCTAGTAAAGTCCTTGGTGGTCTAGTGGCTAGGATCCAGCACTCTCACTGCTGTGGCCCGGGTTCGATTCCCGGTCGGGTCTATTATAATAGACGGAAAGACAGAAAATTCTTATTGGAGAAAGCATTGAAAGATGTTCCTTTTTCTAGAATGGGTTTTCCGACAGTCAACTTTTTTTCTAGTAAAGTCCTTGGTGGTCTAGTGGCTAGGATCCAGCACTCTCACTGCTGTGGCCCGGGTTCGATTCCCGGTCAGGTCTATTATAATAGACGGAAAGACAGAATTTTTTTTATCGGAGAAAGCATTGAAAGAGGTTCCTTTTATAAAATGGATTTGACGACAGTCAACTTTTTTCTAGTAAAGTCCTTGGTGGTCTAGTGGCTAGGATCCAGCACTCTCACTGCTGTGGCCCGGGTTTGATTCCCGGTCAGGGAAACTATGACAGACAGACAGACAGACAGACAGACAGACAGACAGACAGACAGACAGACAGACAGACAGACAGACAGACAGACAGACAGACAGACAGACAGACAGACAGACAGACAGACAGACAGACAGACAGACAGACAGACAGACAGACAGACAGACAGACAGACAGACAGACAGACAATTCTTATCGGAGAAAGCATTGAAAGAGGTTCCTTTTATAAAATGGATTTGACGACAGTCAACTTTTTTCTAGTAAAGTCCTTGGTGGTCTAGTGGCTAGGATCCAGCACTCTCACTGCTGTGGCCCGGGTTTGATTCCCGGTCAGGGAAACTATGACAGACAGACAGACAGACAGACAGACAGACAGACAGACAGACAGACAGACAGACAGACAGACAGACAGACAGACAGACAGACAGACAATTCTTATCGGAGAAAGCATTGAAAGAGGTTCCTTTTATAAAATGGATTTGACGACAGTCAACTTTTTTCTAGTAAAGTCCTTGGTGGTCTAGTGGCTAGGATCCAGCACTCTCACTGCTGTGGCCCGGGTTTGATTCCCGGTCAGGGAAACTATGACAGACAGACAGACAGACAGACAGACAGACAGACAGACAGACAGACAGACAGACAGACAGACAGACAGACAGACAGACAGACAGACAGACAGACAGACAGACAGACAGACAGACAGACAGACAGACAGACAGACAGACAGACAGACAGACAGACAGACAGACAGACAGACAGACAGACAGACAGACAGACAGACAGACAATTCTTATCGGAGAAAGCATTGAAAGAGGTTCCTTTTATAAAATGGATTTGACGACAGTCAACTTTTTTCTAGTAAAGTCCTTGGTGGTCTAGTGGCTAGGATCCAGCACTCTCACTGCTGTGGCCCGGGTTTGATTCCCGGTCAGGGAAACTATGACAGACAGACAGACAGACAGACAGACAGACAGACAGACAGACAGACAGACAGACAGACAGACAGACAGACAGACAGACAGACAGACAGACAGACAGACAGACAGACAGACAGACAGACAATTCTTATCGGAGAAAGCATTGAAAGAGGTTCCTTTTATAAAATCGATTTGACGACAGTCAACTTTTTTCTAGTAAAGTCCTTGGTGGTCTAGTGGCTAGGATCCAGCACTCTCACTGCTGTGGCCCGGGTTTGATTCCCGGTCAGGGAAACTATGACAGACAGACAGACAGACAGACAGACAGACAGACAGACAGACAGACAGACAGACAGACAGACAGACAGACAGACAGACAGACAGACAGACAGACAGACAGACAGACAGACAGACAGACAGACAGACAGACAGACAGACAGACAGACAGACAGACAGACAGACAGACAGACAGACAGACAGACAGACAGACAGACAGACAGACAGACAGACAGACAGACAGACAGACAGACAGACAGACAGACAGACAGACAGACAGACAGACAGACAGACAGACAGACAGACAGACAGACAGACAGACAGACAGACAGACAGACAGACAGACAGACAGACAGACAGACAGACAGACAGACAGACAGACAGACAGACAGACAGACAGACAGACAGACAATTCTTATTGGAGAAAGCATTGAAAGAGGTTCCTTTTATAGAATGGATTTGACGACAGTCAACTTTTTTTCTAGTAAAGTCCTTGGTGGTCTAGTGGCTAGAATCCAGCACTTTCACTGCTGTGGCCCGGTTTCGATTCCAGGTCAGGGAAACTGTTACACGCAGATAGAAAATTTCTCTTGAGGAATTGGAAAGAAAATTGAAAGATGTTCCTTTTTCTAGAATGGGTTTTCCGACAGTACACTTTTTTCCTGTTCATTCCCTGATGGACTAGTGGCTAGGATCCAGCACTCTCACTGCTGTGGCCCGGGTTCGATTCCCGGTCAGGTCTATTATAATAGACGGAAAGACAGAAAATTCTTATTGGAGAAAGCATTGAAAGATGTTCCTTTTTCTAGAATGGGTTTTCCGACAGTCAACTTTTTTTCTAGTAAAGTCTTTGGTGGTCTAGTGGCTAGGATCCAGCACTCTCACTGCTGTGGCCCGGGTTCGATTCCCGGTCAGGTCTATTATAATAGACGGAAAGACAGAAAATTCTTATTGGAGAAAGCATTGAAAGATGTTCCTTTTTCTAGAATGGGTTTTCCGACAGTCAACTTTTTTTTCTAGTAAAGTCCTTGGTGGTCTAGTGGCTAGGATCCAGCACTCTCACTGCTGTGGCCCGGGTTCGATTCCCGGTCAGGTCTATTATAATAGACGGAAAGACAGAAAATTCTTAATGGAGAAAGCATTGAAAGATGTTCCTTTTTCTAGAATGGGTTTTCCGACAGTCAACTTTTTTTCTAGTAAAGTCTTTGGTGGTCTAGTGGCTAGGATCCAGCACTCTCACTGCTGTGGCCCGGGTTCGATTCCCGGTCAGGTCTATTATAATAGACGGAAAGACAGAAAATTCTTATTGGAGAAAGCATTGAAAGATGTTCCTTTTTCTAGAATGGGTTTTCCGACAGTCAACTTTTTTTCTAGTAAAGTCCTTGGTGGTCTAGTGGCTAGGATCCAGCACTCTCACTGCTGTGGCCCGGGTTCGATTCCCGGTCAGGTCTATTATAATAGACGGAAAGACAGAAAATTCTTATTGGAGAAAGCATTGAAAGATGTTCCTTTTTCTAGAATGGGTTTTCTGACAGTCAACTTTTTTTCTAGTAAAGTCCTTGGTGGTCTAGTGGCTAGGATCCAGCACTCTCACTGCTGTGGCCCGGGTTCGATTCCCGGTCGGGTCTATTATAATAGACGGAAAGACAGAAAATTCTTATTGGAGAAAGCATTGAAAGATGTTCCTTTTTCTAGAATGGGTTTTCCGACAGTCAACTTTTTTTCTAGTAAAGTCCTTGGTGGTCTAGTGGCTAGGATCCAGCACTCTCACTGCTGTGGCCCGGGTTCGATTCCCGGTCAGGTCTATTATAATAGACGGAAAGACAGAATTTTTTTTATCGGAGAAAGCATTGAAAGAGGTTCCTTTTATAAAATGGATTTGACGACAGTCAACTTTTTTCTAGTAAAGTCCTTGGTGGTCTAGTGGCTAGGATCCAGCACTCTCACTGCTGTGGCCCGGGTTTGATTCCCGGTCAGGGAAACTATGACAGACAGACAGACAGACAGACAGACAGACAGACAGACAGACAGACAGACAGACAGACAGACAGACAGACAGACAGACAGACAGACAGACAGACAGACAGACAGACAGACAGACAGACAGACAGACAGACAGACAGACAGACAGACAGACAGACAGACAGACAATTCTTATCGGAGAAAGCATTGAAAGAGGTTCCTTTTATAAAATGGATTTGACGACAGTCAACTTTTTTCTAGTAAAGTCCTTGGTGGTCTAGTGGCTAGGATCCAGCACTCTCACTGCTGTGGCCCGGGTTTGATTCCCGGTCAGGGAAACTATGACAGACAGACAGACAGACAGACAGACAGACAGACAGACAGACAGACAGACAGACAGACAGACAGACAGACAGACAGACAGACAGACAGACAGACAGACAGACAGACAGACAGACAGACAGACAGACAGACAATTCTTATCGGAGAAAGCATTGAAAGAGGTTCCTTTTATAAAATGGATTTGACGACAGTCAACTTTTTTCTAGTAAAGTCCTTGGTGGTCTAGTGGCTAGGATCCAGCACTCTCACTGCTGTGGCCCGGGTTTGATTCCCGGTCAGGGAAACTATGACAGACAGACAGACAGACAGACAGACAGACAGACAGACAGACAGACAGACAGACAGACAGACAGACAGACAGACAGACAGACAGACAGACAGACAGACAGACAGACAGACAGACAGACAGACAGACAGACAGACAGACAGACAGACAGACAGACAGACAGACAGACAGACAGACAGACAGACAGACAGACAGACAGACAGACAGACAGACAGACAGACAGACAGACAGACAGACAGACAGACAGACAGACAGACAGACAGACAGACAGACAGACAGACAGACAGACAGACAGACAGACAGACAGACAGACAGACAGACAGACAATTCTTATTGGAGAAAGCATTGAAAGAGGTTCCTTTTATAGAATGGATTTGACGACAGTCAACTTTTTTTCTAGTAAAGTCCTTGGTGGTCTAGTGGCTAGAATCCAGCACTTTCACTGCTGTGGCCCGGTTTCGATTCCAGGTCAGGGAAACTGTTACACGCAGATAGAAAATTTCTCTTGAGGAATTGGAAAGAAAATTGAAAGATGTTCCTTTTTCTAGAATGGGTTTTCCGACAGTACACTTTTTTCCTGTTCATTCCCTGATGGACTAGTGGCTAGGATCCAGCACTCTCACTGCTGTGGCCCGGGTTCGATTCCCGGTCAGGTCTATTATAATAGACGGAAAGACAGAAAATTCTTATTGGAGAAAGCATTGAAAGATGTTCCTTTTTCTAGAATGGGTTTTCCGACAGTCAACTTTTTTTCTAGTAAAGTCTTTGGTGGTCTAGTGGCTAGGATCCAGCACTCTCACTGCTGTGGCCCGGGTTCGATTCCCGGTCAGGTCTATTATAATAGACGGAAAGACAGAAAATTCTTATTGGAGAAAGCATTGAAAGATGTTCCTTTTTCTAGAATGGGTTTTCCGACAGTCAACTTTTTTTTCTAGTAAAGTCCTTGGTGGTCTAGTGGCTAGGATCCAGCACTCTCACTGCTGTGGCCCGGGTTCGATTCCCGGTCAGGTCTATTATAATAGACGGAAAGACAGAAAATTCTTAATGGAGAAAGCATTGAAAGATGTTCCTTTTTCTAGAATGGGTTTTCCGACAGTCAACTTTTTTTCTAGTAAAGTCTTTGGTGGTCTAGTGGCTAGGATCCAGCACTCTCACTGCTGTGGCCCGGGTTCGATTCCCGGTCAGGTCTATTATAATAGACGGAAAGACAGAAAATTCTTATTGGAGAAAGCATTGAAAGATGTTCCTTTTTCTAGAATGGGTTTTCCGACAGTCAACTTTTTTTCTAGTAAAGTCCTTGGTGGTCTAGTGGCTAGGATCCAGCACTCTCACTGCTGTGGCCCGGGTTCGATTCCCGGTCAGGTCTATTATAATAGACGGAAAGACAGAAAATTCTTATTGGAGAAAGCATTGAAAGATGTTCCTTTTTCTAGAATGGGTTTTCTGACAGTCAACTTTTTTTCTAGTAAAGTCCTTGGTGGTCTAGTGGCTAGGATCCAGCACTCTCACTGCTGTGGCCCGGGTTCGATTCCCGGTCGGGTCTATTATAATAGACGGAAAGACAGAAAATTCTTATTGGAGAAAGCATTGAAAGATGTTCCTTTTTCTAGAATGGGTTTTCCGACAGTCAACTTTTTTTCTAGTAAAGTCCTTGGTGGTCTAGTGGCTAGGATCCAGCACTCTCACTGCTGTGGCCCGGGTTCGATTCCCGGTCAGGTCTATTATAATAGACGGAAAGACAGAATTTTTTTTATCGGAGAAAGCATTGAAAGAGGTTCCTTTTATAAAATGGATTTGACGACAGTCAACTTTTTTCTAGTAAAGTCCTTGGTGGTCTAGTGGCTAGGATCCAGCACTCTCACTGCTGTGGCCCGGGTTTGATTCCCGGTCAGGGAAACTATGACAGACAGACAGACAGACAGACAGACAGACAGACAGACAGACAGACAGACAGACAGACAGACAGACAGACAGACAGACAGACAGACAGACAGACAGACAGACAGACAGACAGACAGACAGACAGACAGACAGACAGACAGACAGACAGACAGACAGACAGACAGACAATTCTTATCGGAGAAAGCATTGAAAGAGGTTCCTTTTATAAAATGGATTTGACGACAGTCAACTTTTTTCTAGTAAAGTCCTTGGTGGTCTAGTGGCTAGGATCCAGCACTCTCACTGCTGTGGCCCGGGTTTGATTCCCGGTCAGGGAAACTATGACAGACAGACAGACAGACAGACAGACAGACAGACAGACAGACAGACAGACAGACAATTCTTATCGGAGAAAGCATTGAAAGAGGTTCCTTTTATAAAATGGATTTGACGACAGTCAACTTTTTTCTAGTAAAGTCCTTGGTGGTCTAGTGGCTAGGATCCAGCACTCTCACTGCTGTGGCCCGGGTTTGATTCCCGGTCAGGGAAACTATGACAGACAGACAGACAGACAGACAGACAGACAGACAGACAGACAGACAGACAGACAGACAGACAGACAGACAGACAGACAGACAGACAGACAGACAGACAGACAGACAGACAGACAGACAGACAGACAGACAGACAGACAGACAGACAGACAGACAGACAGACAGACAGACAGACAGACAGACAATTCTTATCGGAGAAAGCATTGAAAGAGGTTCCTTTTATAAAATGGATTTGACGACAGTCAACTTTTTTCTAGTAAAGTCCTTGGTGGTCTAGTGGCTAGGATCCAGCACTCTCACTGCTGTGGCCCGGGTTTGATTCCCGGTCAGGGAAACTATGACAGACAGACAGACAGACAGACAGACAGACAGACAGACAGACAGACAGACAGACAGACAGACAGACAGACAGACAGACAGACAGACAGACAGACAGACAGACAGACAGACAGACAGACAATTCTTATCGGAGAAAGCATTGAAAGAGGTTCCTTTTATAAAATCGATTTGACGACAGTCAACTTTTTTCTAGTAAAGTCCTTGGTGGTCTAGTGGCTAGGATCCAGCACTCTCACTGCTGTGGCCCGGGTTTGATTCCCGGTCAGGGAAACTATGACAGACAGACAGACAGACAGACAGACAGACAGACAGACAGACAGACAGACAGACAGACAGACAGACAGACAGACAGACAGACAGACAGACAGACAGACAGACAGACAGACAGACAGACAGACAGACAGACAGACAGACAGACAGACAGACAGACAGACAGACAGACAGACAGACAGACAGACAGACAGACAGACAGACAGACAGACAGACAGACAGACAGACAGACAGACAGACAGACAGACAGACAGACAGACAGACAGACAGACAGACAGACAGACAGACAGACAGACAGACAGACAGACAGACAGACAGACAGACAGACAGACAGACAGACAGACAGACAGACAGACAGACAGACAGACAGACAGACAGACAGACAGACAGACAGACAGACAGACAGACAGACAGACAGACAGACAGACAGACAGACAGACAGACAGACAGACAGACAGACAGACAGACAGACAGACAGACAGACAGACAGACAGACAGACAGACAGACAGACAGACAGACAGACAGACAGACAGACAGACAGACAGACAGACAGACAGACAGACAGACAGACAGACAGACAGACAGACAGACAGACAGACAGACAGACAGACAGACAGACAGACAGACAGACAGACAGACAGACAGACAGACAGACAGACAGACAGACAGACAGACAGACAGACAGACAGACAGACAGACAGACAGACAGACAGACAGACAGACAGACAGACAGACAGACAGACAGACAGACAGACAGACAGACAGACAGACAGACAGACAGACAGACAATTCTTATTGGAGAAAGCATTGAAAGAGGTTCCTTTTATAGAATGGATTTGACGACAGTCAACTTTTTTTCTAGTAAAGTCCTTGGTGGTCTAGTGGCTAGAATCCAGCACTTTCACTGCTGTGGCCCGGTTTCGATTCCAGGTCAGGGAAACTGTTACACGCAGATAGAAAATTTCTCTTGAGGAATTGGAAAGAAAATTGAAAGATGTTCCTTTTTCTAGAATGGGTTTTCCGACAGTACACTTTTTTCCTGTTCATTCCCTGATGGACTAGTGGCTAGGATCCAGCACTCTCACTGCTGTGGCCCGGGTTCGATTCCCGGTCAGGTCTATTATAATAGACGGAAAGACAGAAAATTCTTATTGGAGAAAGCATTGAAAGATGTTCCTTTTTCTAGAATGGGTTTTCCGACAGTCAACTTTTTTTCTAGTAAAGTCTTTGGTGGTCTAGTGGCTAGGATCCAGCACTCTCACTGCTGTGGCCCGGGTTCGATTCCCGGTCAGGTCTATTATAATAGACGGAAAGACAGAAAATTCTTATTGGAGAAAGCATTGAAAGATGTTCCTTTTTCTAGAATGGGTTTTCCGACAGTCAACTTTTTTTTCTAGTAAAGTCCTTGGTGGTCTAGTGGCTAGGATCCAGCACTCTCACTGCTGTGGCCCGGGTTCGATTCCCGGTCAGGTCTATTATAATAGACGGAAAGACAGAAAATTCTTAATGGAGAAAGCATTGAAAGATGTTCCTTTTTCTAGAATGGGTTTTCCGACAGTCAACTTTTTTTCTAGTAAAGTCTTTGGTGGTCTAGTGGCTAGGATCCAGCACTCTCACTGCTGTGGCCCGGGTTCGATTCCCGGTCAGGTCTATTATAATAGACGGAAAGACAGAAAATTCTTATTGGAGAAAGCATTGAAAGATGTTCCTTTTTCTAGAATGGGTTTTCCGACAGTCAACTTTTTTTCTAGTAAAGTCCTTGGTGGTCTAGTGGCTAGGATCCAGCACTCTCACTGCTGTGGCCCGGGTTCGATTCCCGGTCAGGTCTATTATAATAGACGGAAAGACAGAAAATTCTTATTGGAGAAAGCATTGAAAGATGTTCCTTTTTCTAGAATGGGTTTTCTGACAGTCAACTTTTTTTCTAGTAAAGTCCTTGGTGGTCTAGTGGCTAGGATCCAGCACTCTCACTGCTGTGGCCCGGGTTCGATTCCCGGTCGGGTCTATTATAATAGACGGAAAGACAGAAAATTCTTATTGGAGAAAGCATTGAAAGATGTTCCTTTTTCTAGAATGGGTTTTCCGACAGTCAACTTTTTTTCTAGTAAAGTCCTTGGTGGTCTAGTGGCTAGGATCCAGCACTCTCACTGCTGTGGCCCGGGTTCGATTCCCGGTCAGGTCTATTATAATAGACGGAAAGACAGAATTTTTTTTATCGGAGAAAGCATTGAAAGAGGTTCCTTTTATAAAATGGATTTGACGACAGTCAACTTTTTTCTAGTAAAGTCCTTGGTGGTCTAGTGGCTAGGATCCAGCACTCTCACTGCTGTGGCCCGGGTTTGATTCCCGGTCAGGGAAACTATGACAGACAGACAGACAGACAGACAGACAGACAGACAGACAGACAGACAGACAGACAGACAGACAGACAGACAGACAGACAGACAGACAGACAGACAGACAGACAGACAGACAGACAGACAGACAGACAGACAGACAGACAGACAGACAGACAGACAGACAATTCTTATCGGAGAAAGCATTGAAAGAGGTTCCTTTTATAAAATGGATTTGACGACAGTCAACTTTTTTCTAGTAAAGTCCTTGGTGGTCTAGTGGCTAGGATCCAGCACTCTCACTGCTGTGGCCCGGGTTTGATTCCCGGTCAGGGAAACTATGACAGACAGACAGACAGACAGACAGACAGACAGACAGACAGACAGACAGACAGACAGACAGACAGACAGACAGACAGACAGACAGACAGACAGACAGACAGACAGACAGACAGACAGACAGACAGACAATTCTTATCGGAGAAAGCATTGAAAGAGGTTCCTTTTATAAAATGGATTTGACGACAGTCAACTTTTTTCTAGTAAAGTCCTTGGTGGTCTAGTGGCTAGGATCCAGCACTCTCACTGCTGTGGCCCGGGTTTGATTCCCGGTCAGGGAAACTATGACAGACAGACAGACAGACAGACAGACAGACAGACAGACAGACAGACAGACAGACAGACAGACAGACAGACAGACAGACAGACAGACAGACAGACAGACAGACAGACAGACAGACAGACAGACAGACAGACAGACAGACAGACAGACAGACAGACAGACAGACAGACAGACAGACAGACAGACAGACAGACAGACAGACAGACAGACAGACAGACAGACAGACAGACAGACAGACAGACAGACAGACAGACAGACAGACAGACAGACAGACAGACAGACAGACAGACAGACAGACAGACAGACAGACAGACAGACAGACAGACAGACAGACAGACAGACAGACAGACAGACAATTCTTATTGGAGAAAGCATTGAAAGAGGTTCCTTTTATAGAATGGATTTGACGACAGTCAACTTTTTTTCTAGTAAAGTCCTTGGTGGTCTAGTGGCTAGAATCCAGCACTTTCACTGCTGTGGCCCGGTTTCGATTCCAGGTCAGGGAAACTGTTACACGCAGATAGAAAATTTCTCTTGAGGAATTGGAAAGAAAATTGAAAGATGTTCCTTTTTCTAGAATGGGTTTTCCGACAGTACACTTTTTTCCTGTTCATTCCCTGATGGACTAGTGGCTAGGATCCAGCACTCTCACTGCTGTGGCCCGGGTTCGATTCCCGGTCAGGTCTATTATAATAGACGGAAAGACAGAAAATTCTTATTGGAGAAAGCATTGAAAGATGTTCCTTTTTCTAGAATGGGTTTTCCGACAGTCAACTTTTTTTCTAGTAAAGTCCTTGGTGGTCTAGTGGCTAGGATCCAGCACTCTCACTGCTGTGGCCCGGGTTCGATTCCCGGTCAGGTCTATTATAATAGACGGAAAGACAGAAAATTCTTATTGGAGAAAGCATTGAAAGAGGTTCCTTTTATAGAATGGATTTGACGACAGTCAACTTTTTTTCTAGTAAAGTCCTTGGTGGTCTAGTGGCTAGAATCCAGCACTTTCACTGCTGTGGCCCGGTTTCGATTCCAGGTCAGGGAAACTGTTACACGCAGATAGAAAATTTCTCTTGAGGAATTGGAAAGAAAATTGAAAGATGTTCCTTTTTCTAGAATGGGTTTTCCGACAGTACACTTTTTTCCTGTTCATTCCCTGATGGACTAGTGGCTAGGATCCAGCACTCTCACTGCTGTGGCCCGGGTTCGATTCCCGGTCAGGTCTATTATAATAGACGGAAAGACAGAAAATTCTTATTGGAGAAAGCATTGAAAGATGTTCCTTTTTCTAGAATGGGTTTTCCGACAGTCAACTTTTTTTCTAGTAAAGTCTTTGGTGGTCTAGTGGCTAGGATCCAGCACTCTCACTGCTGTGGCCCGGGTTCGATTCCCGGTCAGGTCTATTATAATAGACGGAAAGACAGAAAATTCTTATTGGAGAAAGCATTGAAAGATGTTCCTTTTTCTAGAATGGGTTTTCCGACAGTCAACTTTTTTTTCTAGTAAAGTCCTTGGTGGTCTAGTGGCTAGGATCCAGCACTCTCACTGCTGTGGCCCGGGTTCGATTCCCGGTCAGGTCTATTATAATAGACGGAAAGACAGAAAATTCTTAATGGAGAAAGCATTGAAAGATGTTCCTTTTTCTAGAATGGGTTTTCCGACAGTCAACTTTTTTTCTAGTAAAGTCTTTGGTGGTCTAGTGGCTAGGATCCAGCACTCTCACTGCTGTGGCCCGGGTTCGATTCCCGGTCAGGTCTATTATAATAGACGGAAAGACAGAAAATTCTTATTGGAGAAAGCATTGAAAGATGTTCCTTTTTCTAGAATGGGTTTTCCGACAGTCAACTTTTTTTCTAGTAAAGTCCTTGGTGGTCTAGTGGCTAGGATCCAGCACTCTCACTGCTGTGGCCCGGGTTCGATTCCCGGTCAGGTCTATTATAATAGACGGAAAGACAGAAAATTCTTATTGGAGAAAGCATTGAAAGATGTTCCTTTTTCTAGAATGGGTTTTCTGACAGTCAACTTTTTTTCTAGTAAAGTCCTTGGTGGTCTAGTGGCTAGGATCCAGCACTCTCACTGCTGTGGCCCGGGTTCGATTCCCGGTCGGGTCTATTATAATAGACGGAAAGACAGAAAATTCTTATTGGAGAAAGCATTGAAAGATGTTCCTTTTTCTAGAATGGGTTTTCCGACAGTCAACTTTTTTTCTAGTAAAGTCCTTGGTGGTCTAGTGGCTAGGATCCAGCACTCTCACTGCTGTGGCCCGGGTTCGATTCCCGGTCAGGTCTATTATAATAGACGGAAAGACAGAATTTTTTTTATCGGAGAAAGCATTGAAAGAGGTTCCTTTTATAAAATGGATTTGACGACAGTCAACTTTTTTCTAGTAAAGTCCTTGGTGGTCTAGTGGCTAGGATCCAGCACTCTCACTGCTGTGGCCCGGGTTTGATTCCCGGTCAGGGAAACTATGACAGACAGACAGACAGACAGACAGACAGACAGACAGACAGACAGACAGACAGACAGACAGACAGACAGACAGACAGACAGACAGACAGACAGACAGACAGACAGACAGACAGACAGACAGACAGACAGACAGACAGACAGACAGACAGACAGACAGACAGACAATTCTTATCGGAGAAAGCATTGAAAGAGGTTCCTTTTATAAAATGGATTTGACGACAGTCAACTTTTTTCTAGTAAAGTCCTTGGTGGTCTAGTGGCTAGGATCCAGCACTCTCACTGCTGTGGCCCGGGTTTGATTCCCGGTCAGGGAAACTATGACAGACAGACAGACAGACAGACAGACAGACAGACAGACAGACAGACAGACAGACAGACAGACAGACAGACAGACAGACAGACAGACAGACAGACAGACAGACAGACAGACAGACAGACAGACAGACAGACAGACAATTCTTATCGGAGAAAGCATTGAAAGAGGTTCCTTTTATAAAATGGATTTGACGACAGTCAACTTTTTTCTAGTAAAGTCCTTGGTGGTCTAGTGGCTAGGATCCAGCACTCTCACTGCTGTGGCCCGGGTTTGATTCCCGGTCAGGGAAACTATGACTGACAGACAGACAGACAGACAGACAGACAGACAGACAGACAGACAGACAGACAGACAGACAGACAGACAGACAGACAGACAGACAGACAGACAGACAGACAGACAGACAGACAGACAGACAGACAGACAGACAGACAGACAGACAGACAGACAGACAGACAGACAGACAGACAGACAGACAGACAGACAGACAGACAGACAGACAGACAGACAGACAGACAGACAGACAGACAGACAGACAGACAGACAGACAGACAGACAGACAGACAGACAGACAGACAGACAGACAGACAGACAGACAGACAGACAGACAGACAGACAGACAGACAGACAGACAGACAGACAGACAGACAGACAGACAGACAGACAGACAGACAGACAGACAGACAGACAGACAGACAGACAGACAGACAGACAGACAGACAGACAGACAGACAGACAGACAGACAGACAGACAATTCTTATTGGAGAAAGCATTGAAAGAGGTTCCTTTTATAGAATGGATTTGACGACAGTCAACTTTTTTTCTAGTAAAGTCCTTGGTGGTCTAGTGGCTAGAATCCAGCACTTTCACTGCTGTGGCCCGGTTTCGATTCCAGGTCAGGGAAACTGTTACACGCAGATAGAAAATTTCTCTTGAGGAATTGGAAAGAAAATTGAAAGATGTTCCTTTTTCTAGAATGGGTTTTCCGACAGTACACTTTTTTCCTGTTCATTCCCTGATGGACTAGTGGCTAGGATCCAGCACTCTCACTGCTGTGGCCCGGGTTCGATTCCCGGTCAGGTCTATTATAATAGACGGAAAGACAGAAAATTCTTATTGGAGAAAGCATTGAAAGATGTTCCTTTTTCTAGAATGGGTTTTCCGACAGTCAACTTTTTTTCTAGTAAAGTCTTTGGTGGTCTAGTGGCTAGGATCCAGCACTCTCACTGCTGTGGCCCGGGTTCGATTCCCGGTCAGGTCTATTATAATAGACGGAAAGACAGAAAATTCTTATTGGAGAAAGCATTGAAAGATGTTCCTTTTTCTAGAATGGGTTTTCCGACAGTCAACTTTTTTTTCTAGTAAAGTCCTTGGTGGTCTAGTGGCTAGGATCCAGCACTCTCACTGCTGTGGCCCGGGTTCGATTCCCGGTCAGGTCTATTATAATAGACGGAAAGACAGAAAATTCTTAATGGAGAAAGCATTGAAAGATGTTCCTTTTTCTAGAATGGGTTTTCCGACAGTCAACTTTTTTTCTAGTAAAGTCTTTGGTGGTCTAGTGGCTAGGATCCAGCACTCTCACTGCTGTGGCCCGGGTTCGATTCCCGGTCAGGTCTATTATAATAGACGGAAAGACAGAAAATTCTTATTGGAGAAAGCATTGAAAGATGTTCCTTTTTCTAGAATGGGTTTTCCGACAGTCAACTTTTTTTCTAGTAAAGTCCTTGGTGGTCTAGTGGCTAGGATCCAGCACTCTCACTGCTGTGGCCCGGGTTCGATTCCCGGTCAGGTCTATTATAATAGACGGAAAGACAGAAAATTCTTATTGGAGAAAGCATTGAAAGATGTTCCTTTTTCTAGAATGGGTTTTCTGACAGTCAACTTTTTTTCTAGTAAAGTCCTTGGTGGTCTAGTGGCTAGGATCCAGCACTCTCACTGCTGTGGCCCGGGTTCGATTCCCGGTCGGGTCTATTATAATAGACGGAAAGACAGAAAATTCTTATTGGAGAAAGCATTGAAAGATGTTCCTTTTTCTAGAATGGGTTTTCCGACAGTCAACTTTTTTTCTAGTAAAGTCCTTGGTGGTCTAGTGGCTAGGATCCAGCACTCTCACTGCTGTGGCCCGGGTTCGATTCCCGGTCAGGTCTATTATAATAGACGGAAAGACAGAATTTTTTTTATCGGAGAAAGCATTGAAAGAGGTTCCTTTTATAAAATGGATTTGACGACAGTCAACTTTTTTCTAGTAAAGTCCTTGGTGGTCTAGTGGCTAGGATCCAGCACTCTCACTGCTGTGGCCCGGGTTTGATTCCCGGTCAGGGAAACTATGACAGACAGACAGACAGACAGACAGACAGACAGACAGACAGACAGACAGACAGACAGACAGACAGACAGACAGACAGACAGACAGACAGACAGACAGACAGACAGACAGACAGACAATTCTTATCGGAGAAAGCATTGAAAGAGGTTCCTTTTATAAAATGGATTTGACGACAGTCAACTTTTTTCTAGTAAAGTCCTTGGTGGTCTAGTGGCTAGGATCCAGCACTCTCACTGCTGTGGCCCGGGTTTGATTCCCGGTCAGGGAAACTATGACAGACAGACAGACAGACAGACAGACAGACAGACAGACAGACAGACAGACAGACAGACAGACAGACAGACAGACAGACAGACAGACAATTCTTATCGGAGAAAGCATTGAAAGAGGTTCCTTTTATAAAATGGATTTGACGACAGTCAACTTTTTTCTAGTAAAGTCCTTGGTGGTCTAGTGGCTAGGATCCAGCACTCTCACTGCTGTGGCCCGGGTTTGATTCCCGGTCAGGGAAACTATGACAGACAGACAGACAGACAGACAGACAGACAGACAGACAGACAGACAGACAGACAGACAGACAGACAGACAGACAGACAGACAGACAGACAGACAGACAGACAGACAGACAGACAGACAGACAGACAGACAGACAGACAGACAGACAGACAGACAGACAGACAGACAGACAGACAGACAGACAGACAGACAGACAGACAGACAGACAGACAGACAGACAGACAGACAGACAGACAGACAGACAGACAGACAGACAGACAGACAGACAGACAGACAGACAGACAGACAGACAGACAGACAGACAGACAGACAGACAGACAGACAGACAGACAGACAGACAGACAGACAGACAGACAGACAGACAGACAGACAGACAGACAGACAGACAGACAGACAGACAGACAGACAGACAGACAGACAGACAGACAGACAGACAGACAGACAGACAGACAGACAGACAGACAGACAGACAGACAGACAGACAGACAATTCTTATTGGAGAAAGCATTGAAAGAGGTTCCTTTTATAGAATGGATTTGACGACAGTCAACTTTTTTTCTAGTAAAGTCCTTGGTGGTCTAGTGGCTAGAATCCAGCACTTTCACTGCTGTGGCCCGGTTTCGATTCCAGGTCAGGGAAACTGTTACACGCAGATAGAAAATTTCTCTTGAGGAATTGGAAAGAAAATTGAAAGATGTTCCTTTTTCTAGAATGGGTTTTCCGACAGTACACTTTTTTCCTGTTCATTCCCTGATGGACTAGTGGCTAGGATCCAGCACTCTCACTGCTGTGGCCCGGGTTCGATTCCCGGTCAGGTCTATTATAATAGACGGAAAGACAGAAAATTCTTATTGGAGAAAGCATTGAAAGATGTTCCTTTTTCTAGAATGGGTTTTCCGACAGTCAACTTTTTTTCTAGTAAAGTCTTTGGTGGTCTAGTGGCTAGGATCCAGCACTCTCACTGCTGTGGCCCGGGTTCGATTCCCGGTCAGGTCTATTATAATAGACGGAAAGACAGAAAATTCTTATTGGAGAAAGCATTGAAAGATGTTCCTTTTTCTAGAATGGGTTTTCCGACAGTCAACTTTTTTTTCTAGTAAAGTCCTTGGTGGTCTAGTGGCTAGGATCCAGCACTCTCACTGCTGTGGCCCGGGTTCGATTCCCGGTCAGGTCTATTATAATAGACGGAAAGACAGAAAATTCTTATTGGAGAAAGCATTGAAAGATGTTCCTTTTTCTAGAATGGGTTTTCCGACAGTCAACTTTTTTTCTAGTAAAGTCTTTGGTGGTCTAGTGGCTAGGATCCAGCACTCTCACTGCTGTGGCCCGGGTTCGATTCCCGGTCAGGTCTATTATAATAGACGGAAAGACAGAAAATTCTTATTGGAGAAAGCATTGAAAGATGTTCCTTTTTCTAGAATGGGTTTTCCGACAGTCAACTTTTTTTTCTAGTAAAGTCCTTGGTGGTCTAGTGGCTAGGATCCAGCACTCTCACTGCTGTGGCCCGGGTTCGATTCCCGGTCAGGTCTATTATAATAGACGGAAAGACAGAAAATTCTTAATGGAGAAAGCATTGAAAGATGTTCCTTTTTCTAGAATGGGTTTTCCGACAGTCAACTTTTTTTCTAGTAAAGTCTTTGGTGGTCTAGTGGCTAGGATCCAGCACTCTCACTGCTGTGGCCCGGGTTCGATTCCCGGTCAGGTCTATTATAATAGACGGAAAGACAGAAAATTCTTATTGGAGAAAGCATTGAAAGATGTTCCTTTTTCTAGAATGGGTTTTCCGACAGTCAACTTTTTTTCTAGTAAAGTCCTTGGTGGTCTAGTGGCTAGGATCCAGCACTCTCACTGCTGTGGCCCGGGTTCGATTCCCGGTCAGGTCTATTATAATAGACGGAAAGACAGAAAATTCTTATTGGAGAAAGCATTGAAAGATGTTCCTTTTTCTAGAATGGGTTTTCTGACAGTCAACTTTTTTTCTAGTAAAGTCCTTGGTGGTCTAGTGGCTAGGATCCAGCACTCTCACTGCTGTGGCCCGGGTTCGATTCCCGGTCGGGTCTATTATAATAGACGGAAAGACAGAAAATTCTTATTGGAGAAAGCATTGAAAGATGTTCCTTTTTCTAGAATGGGTTTTCCGACAGTCAACTTTTTTTCTAGTAAAGTCCTTGGTGGTCTAGTGGCTAGGATCCAGCACTCTCACTGCTGTGGCCCGGGTTCGATTCCCGGTCAGGTCTATTATAATAGACGGAAAGACAGAATTTTTTTTATCGGAGAAAGCATTGAAAGAGGTTCCTTTTATAAAATGGATTTGACGACAGTCAACTTTTTTCTAGTAAAGTCCTTGGTGGTCTAGTGGCTAGGATCCAGCACTCTCACTGCTGTGGCCCGGGTTTGATTCCCGGTCAGGGAAACTATGACAGACAGACAGACAGACAGACAGACAGACAGACAGACAGACAGACAGACAGACAGACAGACAGACAGACAGACAGACAGACAGACAGACAGACAGACAGACAGACAGACAGACAGACAGACAGACAGACAGACAGACAGACAGACAGACAGACAGACAGACAGACAGACAGACAGACAGACAGACAGACAGACAGACAGACAGACAGACAGACAGACAGACAGACAGACAGACAGACAGACAGACAGACAGACAGACAGACAGACAGACAGACAGACAGACAGACAGACAGACAGACAGACAGACAGACAGACAGACAGACAGACAGACAGACAGACAGACAGACAGACAGACAGACAGACAGACAGACAGACAGACAGACAGACAGACAGACAGACAGACAGACAGACAGACAGACAGACAGACAGACAGACAGACAGACAGACAGACAGACAGACAGACAGACAGACAGACAGACAGACAGACAGACAGACAGACAGACAGACAGACAGACAGACAGACAGACAGACAGACAGACAGACAGACAGACAGACAGACAGACAGACAGACAGACAGACAGACAGACAGACAGACAGACAGACAGACAGACAGACAGACAGACAGACAGACAGACAGACAGACAGACAGACAGACAGACAGACAGACAGACAGACAGACAGACAGACAGACAGACAGACAGACAGACAGACAGACAGACAGACAGACAGACAGACAGACAGACAGACAGACAGACAGACAGACAGACAGACAGACAGACAGACAGACAGACAGACAGACAGACAGACAGACAGACAGACAGACAGACAGACAGACAGACAGACAGACAGACAGACAGACAGACAGACAGACAGACAGACAGACAGACAGACAGACAGACAGACAGACAGACAGACAGACAGACAGACAGACAGACAGACAGACAGACAGACAGACAGACAGACAGACAGACAGACAGACAGACAGACAGACAGACAGACAGACAGACAGACAGACAGACAGACAGACAGACAGACAGACAGACAGACAGACAGACAGACAGACAGACAGACAGACAGACAGACAGACAGACAGACAGACAGACAGACAGACAGACAGACAGACAGACAGACAGACAGACAGACAGACAGACAGACAGACAGACAGACAGACAGACAGACAGACAGACAGACAGACAGACAGACAGACAGACAGACAGACAGACAGACAGACAGACAGACAGACAGACAGACAGACAGACAGACAGACAGACAGACAGACAGACAGACAGACAGACAGACAGACAGACAGACAGACAGACAGACAGACAGACAGACAGACAGACAGACAGACAGACAGACAGACAGACAGACAGACAGACAGACAGACAGACAGACAGACAGACAGACAGACAGACAGACAGACAGACAGACAGACAGACAGACAGACAGACAGACAGACAGACAGACAGACAGACAGACAGACAGACAGACAGACAGACAGACAGACAGACAGACAGACAGACAGACAGACAGACAGACAGACAGACAGACAGACAGACAGACAGACAGACAGACAGACAGACAGACAGACAGACAGACAGACAGACAGACAGACAGACAGACAGACAGACAGACAGACAGACAGACAGACAGACAGACAGACAGACAGACAGACAGACAGACAGACAGACAGACAGACAGACAGACAGACAGACAGACAGACAGACAGACAGACAGACAGACAGACAGACAGACAGACAGACAGACAGACAGACAGACAGACAGACAGACAGACAGACAGACAGACAGACAGACAGACAGACAGACAGACAGACAGACAGACAGACAGACAGACAGACAGACAGACAGACAGACAGACAGACAGACAGACAGACAGACAGACAGACAGACAGACAGACAGACAGACAGACAGACAGACAGACAGACAGACAGACAGACAGACAGACAGACAGACAGACAGACAATTCTTATTGGAGAAAGCATTGAAAGAGGTTCCTTTTATAGAATGGATTTGACGACAGTCAACTTTTTTTCTAGTAAAGTCCTTGGTGGTCTAGTGGCTAGAATCCAGCACTTTCACTGCTGTGGCCCGGTTTCGATTCCAGGTCAGGGAAACTGTTACACGCAGATAGAAAATTTCTCTTGAGGAATTGGAAAGAAAATTGAAAGATGTTCCTTTTTCTAGAATGGGTTTTCCGACAGTACACTTTTTTCCTGTTCATTCCCTGATGGACTAGTGGCTAGGATCCAGCACTCTCACTGCTGTGGCCCGGGTTCGATTCCCGGTCAGGTCTATTATAATAGACGGAAAGACAGAAAATTCTTATTGGAGAAAGCATTGAAAGATGTTCCTTTTTCTAGAATGGGTTTTCCGACAGTCAACTTTTTTTCTAGTAAAGTCTTTGGTGGTCTAGTGGCTAGGATCCAGCACTCTCACTGCTGTGGCCCGGGTTCGATTCCCGGTCAGGTCTATTATAATAGACGGAAAGACAGAAAATTCTTATTGGAGAAAGCATTGAAAGATGTTCCTTTTTCTAGAATGGGTTTTCCGACAGTCAACTTTTTTTTCTAGTAAAGTCCTTGGTGGTCTAGTGGCTAGGATCCAGCACTCTCACTGCTGTGGCCCGGGTTCGATTCCCGGTCAGGTCTATTATAATAGACGGAAAGACAGAAAATTCTTATTGGAGAAAGCATTGAAAGATGTTCCTT
>NW_028283177.1:0-82390 GCF_059441175.1 Urocampus carinirostris
AAAAAGTTGAGCTTTTTTCACCAAATCTGCACTAAATATAGAAAATTCAGAAGATTTCCAACCCAGGAAAGCAAGAATTATGATTCTAGCATGCATGGTTCAAAAGTTATTGTCATTATTAAATGATTGCTTTTTCGGACGTTTCAGGCGCAGATAAGCTTAAAAATGGGCTTTCCAGCCTGCAAGTCACACTTTTATGAAAACTTGCATAACTCAAAAAGTTGAGCTCTTTTCACCAAATCTGCACTAAATATAGAAAATTCAGAAGATTTCCAACCCAGGAAAGCAAGATTTATGATTCTAGCATGCATGGTTCAAAAGTTATTGTCATTATTAAATGATTGCTTTTTCGGACGTTTTAGGCTCAGAGAAGTGCAAAAATGGGCTTTCCAGCCTGCAAGTCACACTTTTATGAAAACTTGCATAACTCAAAAACTTGAGCTTTTTTCACCAAATCTTCACTAAATATAGAAAATTCAGAAGATTTCCAACCTAGAAAAGCAAGAATTATGATTCTAGCATGCATGGTTCCAAAGTTATTGTCATTATTAAATGATTGCTTTTTCGGACGTTTTAGGCTCAGAGAAGTGCAAAAATGGGCTTTCCAGCCTGCAAGTCACACTTTTATGAAAACTTGCATAACTCAAAAACTTGAGCTTTTTTCACCAAATCTGCACTAAATATAGAAAATTCAGAAGATTTCCAACCTAGAAAAGCAAGAATTATGATTCTAGCATGCATGGTTCCAAAGTTATTGTCATTGTTAAATGATTGCTTTTTCGGACGTTTCAGGCGCAGATAAGCTTAAAAATGGGCTTTCCAGCCTGCAAGTCACACTTTTATGAAAACTTGCATAACTCAAAAAGTTGAGCTTTTTTCACCAAATCTGCACTAAATATAGAAAATTCAGAAGATTTCCAACCTAGAAAAGCAAGAATTATGATTCTAGCATGCATGGTTCCAAAGTTATTGTCATTATTAAATGATTGCTTTTTCGGACGTTTCAGGCGCAGATAAGCTTAAAAATGGGCTTTCCAGCCTGCAAGTCACACTTTTATGAAAACTTGCATAACTCAAAAAGTTGAGCTTTTTTCACCAAATCTGCACTAAATATAGAAAATTCAGAAGATTTCCAACCCAGGAAAGCAAGAATTATGATTCTAGCATGCATGGTTCAAAAGTTATTGTCATTATTAAATGATTGCTTTTTCGGACGTTTCAGGCGCAGATAAGCTTAAAAATGGGCTTTCCAGCCTGCAAGTCACACTTTTATGAAAACTTGCATAACTCAAAAAGTTGAGCTTTTTTCACCAAATCTGCACTAAATATAGAAAATTCAGAAGATTTCCAACCCAGGAAAGCAAGATTTATGATTCTAGCATGCATGGTTCAAAAGTTATTGTCATTATTAAATGATTGCTTTTTCGGACGTTTTAGGCTCAGAGAAGTGCAAAAAATGGGCTTTCCAGCCTGCAAGTCACACTTTTATGAAAACTTGCATAACTCAAAAACTTGAGCTTTTTTCACCAAATCTGCACTAAATATAGAAAATTCAGAAGATTTCCAACCTAGAAAAGCAAGAATTATGATTCTAGCATGCATGGTTCCAAAGTTATTGTCATTATTAAATGATTGCTTTTTCGGACGTTTCAGGCGCAGATAAGCTTAAAAATGGGCTTTCCAGCCTGCAAGTCACACTTTTATGAAAACTTGCATAACTCAAAAAGTTGAGCTTTTTTCACCAAATCTGCACTAAATATAGAAAATTCAGAAGATTTCCAACCCAGGAAAGCAAGATTTATGATTCTAGCATGCATGGTTCAAAAGTTATTGTCATTATTAAATGATTGCTTTTTCGGACGTTTTAGGCTCAGAGAAGTGCAAAAATGGGCTTTCCAGCCTGCAAGTCACACTTTTATGAAAACTTGCATAACTCAAAAACTTGAGCTTTTTTCACCAAATCTGCACTAAATATAGAAAATTCAGAAGATTTCCAATCTAGAAAAGGAAGAATTATGATTCTAGCATGCATGGTTCCAAAGTTATTGTCATTATTAAATGATTGCTTTTTCGGACGTTTCAGGCGCAGATAAGCTTAAAAATGGGCTTTCCAGCCTGCAAGTCACACTTTTATGAAAACTTGCATAACTCAAAAAGTTGAGCTTTTTTCACCAAATCTGCACTAAATATAGAAAATTCAGAAGATTTCCAACTCAGGAAAGCAAGAATTATGATTCTAGCATGCATGGTTCAAAAGTTATTGTCATTATTAAATGATTGCTTTTTCGGACGTTTCAGGCGCAGATAAGCTTAAAAATGGGCTTTCCAGCCTGCAAGTCACACTTTTATGAAAACTTGCATAACTCAAAAAGTTGAGCTTTTTTCACCAAATCTGCACTAAATATAGAAAATTCAGAAGATTTCCAACCCAGAAAAGCAAGATTTATGATTCTAGCATGCATGGTTCAAAAGTTATTGTCATTATTAAATGATTGCTTTTTCGGACGTTTTAGGCTCAGAGAAGTGCAAAAATGGGCTTTCCAGCCTGCAAGTCACACTTTTATGAAAACTTGCATAACTCAAAAACTTGAGCTTTTTTCACCAAATCTGCACTAAATATAGAAAATTCAGAAGATTTCCAACCTAGAAAAGCAAGAATTATGATTCTAGCATGCATGGTTCCAAAGTTATTGTCATTATTAAATGATTGCTTTTTCGGACGTTTCAGGCGCAGATAAGCTTAAAAATGGGCTTTCCAGCCTGCAAGTCACACTTTTATGAAAACTTGCATAACTCAAAAACTTGAGCTTTTTTCACCAAATCTGCACTAAATATAGAAAATTCAGAAGATTTCCAACCCAGGAAAGCAAGATTTATGATTCTAGCATGCATGGTTCAAAAGTTATTGTCATTATTAAATGATTGCTTTTTCGGACGTTTTAGGCTCAGAGAAGTGCAAAAAATGGGCTTTCCAGCCTGCAAGTCACACTTTTATGAAAACTTGCATAACTCAAAAACTTGAGCTTTTTTCACCAAATCTGCACTAAATATAGAAAATTCAGAAGATTTCCAACCTAGAAAAGCAAGAATTATGATTCTAGCATGCATGGTTCCAAAGTTATTGTCATTATTAAATGATTGCTTTTTCGGACGTTTCAGGCGCAGATAAGCTTAAAAATGGGCTTTCCAGCCTGCAAGTCACACTTTTATGAAAACTTGCATAACTCAAAAAGTTGAGCTTTTTTCACCAAATCTGCACTAAATATAGAAAATTCAGAAGATTTCCAACCCAGGAAAGCAAGATTTATGATTCTAGCATGCATGGTTCAAAAGTTATTGTCATTATTAAATGATTGCTTTTTCGGACGTTTTAGGCTCAGAGAAGTGCAAAAATGGGCTTTCCAGCCTGCAAGTCACACTTTTATGAAAACTTGCATAACTCAAAAACTTGAGCTTTTTTCACCAAATCTGCACTAAATATAGAAAATTCAGAAGATTTCCAATCTAGAAAAGGAAGAATTATGATTCTAGCATGCATGGTTCCAAAGTTATTGTCATTATTAAATGATTGCTTTTTCGGACGTTTCAGGCGCAGATAAGCTTAAAAATGGGCTTTCCAGCCTGCAAGTCACACTTTTATGAAAACTTGCATAACTCAAAAAGTTGAGCTTTTTTCACCAAATCTGCACTAAATATAGAAAATTCAGAAGATTTCCAACTCAGGAAAGCAAGAATTATGATTCTAGCATGCATGGTTCAAAAGTTATTGTCATTATTAAATGATTGCTTTTTCGGACGTTTCAGGCGCAGATAAGCTTAAAAATGGGCTTTCCAGCCTGCAAGTCACACTTTTATGAAAACTTGCATAACTCAAAAAGTTGAGCTTTTTTCACCAAATCTGCACTAAATATAGAAAATTCAGAAGATTTCCAACCCAGAAAAGCAAGATTTATGATTCTAGCATGCATGGTTCAAAAGTTATTGTCATTATTAAATGATTGCTTTTTCGGACGTTTTAGGCTCAGAGAAGTGCAAAAATGGGCTTTCCAGCCTGCAAGTCACACTTTTATGAAAACTTGCATAACTCAAAAACTTGAGCTTTTTTCACCAAATCTGCACTAAATATAGAAAATTCAGAAGATTTCCAACCTAGAAAAGCAAGAATTATGATTCTAGCATGCATGGTTCCAAAGTTATTGTCATTATTAAATGATTGCTTTTTCGGACGTTTCAGGCGCAGATAAGCTTAAAAATGGGCTTTCCAGCCTGCAAGTCACACTTTTATGAAAACTTGCATAACTCAAAAAGTTGAGCTTTTTTCACCAAATCTGCACTAAATATAGAAAATTCAGAAGATTTCCAACCCAGGAAAGCAAGAATTATGATTCTAGCATGCATGGTTCAAAAGTTATTGTCATTATTAAATGATTGCTTTTTCGGACGTTTCAGGCGCAGATAAGCTTAAAAATGGGCTTTCCAGCCTGCAAGTCACACTTTTATGAAAACTTGCATAACTCAAAAAGTTGAGCTTTTTTCACCAAATCTGCACTAAATATAGAAAATTCAGAAGATTTCCAACCCAGGAAAGCAAGATTTATGATTCTAGCATGCATGGTTCAAAAGTTATTGTCATTATTAAATGATTGCTTTTTCGGACGTTTTAGGCTCAGAGAAGTGCAAAAATGGGCTTTCCAGCCTGCAAGTCACACTTTTATGAAAACTTGCATAACTCAAAAACTTGAGCTTTTTTCACCAAATCTGCACTAAATATAGAAAATTCAGAAGATTTGCAACCTAGAAAAGCAAGAATTATGATTCTAGCATGCATGGTTCCAAAGTTATTGTCATTATTAAATGATTGCTTTTTCGGACGTTTCAGGCGCAGATAAGCTTAAAAATGGGCTTTCCAGCCTGCAAGTCACACTTTTATGAAAACTTGCATAACTCAAAAAGTTGAGCTTTTTTCACCAAATCTGCACTAAATATAGAAAATTCAGAAGATTTCCAACCCAGGAAAGCAAGAATTATGATTCTAGCATGCATGGTTCAAAAGTTATTGTCATTATTAAATGATTGCTTTTTCGGACGTTTCAGGCGCAGATAAGCTTAAAAATGGGCTTTCCAGCCTGCAAGTCACACTTTTATGAAAACTTGCATAACTCAAAAAGTTGAGCTTTTTTCACCAAATCTGCACTAAATATAGAAAATTCAGAAGATTTCCAACCCAGGAAAGCAAGATTTATGATTCTAGCATGCATGGTTCAAAAGTTATTGTCATTATTAAATGATTGCTTTTTCGGACGTTTTAGGCTCAGAGAAGTGCAAAAATGGGCTTTCCAGCCTGCAAGTCACACTTTTATGAAAACTTGCATAACTCAAAAACTTGAGCTTTTTTCACCAAATCTGCACTAGATATAGAAAATTCAGAAGATTTCCAACCCAGGAAAGCAAGATTTATGATTCTAGCATGCATGGTTCAAAAGTTATTGTCATTATTAAATGATTGCTTTTTCGGACGTTTCAGGCGCAGATAAGCTTAAAAATGGGCTTTCCAGCCTGCAAGTCACACTTTTATGAAAACTTGCATAACTCAAAAACTTGAGCTTTTTTCACCAAATCTGCACTAAATATAGAAAATTCAGAAGATTTCCAACCCAGGAAAGCAAGAATTATGATTCTAGCATGCATGGTTCAAAAGTTATTGTCATTATTAAATGATTGCTTTTTCGGACGTTTCAGGCGCAGATAAGCTTAAAAATGGGCTTTCCAGCCTGCAATCACACTTTTATGAAAACTTGCATAACTCAAAAAGTTGAGCTTTTTTCACCAAATCTACACTAAATATAGAAAATTCAGAAGATTTCCAACCCAGGAAAGCAAGAATTATGATTCTAGCATGCATGGTTCAAAAGTTATTGTCATTATTAAATGATTGCTTTTTCGGACGTTTCAGGCGCAGATAAGCTTAAAAATGGGCTTTCCAGCCTGCAAGTCACACTTTTATGAAAACTTGCATAACTCAAAAAGTTGAGCTTTTTTCACCAAATCTGCACTAAATATAGAAAATTCAGAAGATTTCCAACCCAGGAAAGCAAGATTTATGATTCTAGCATGCATGGTTCAAAAGTTATTGTCATTATTAAATGATTGCTTTTTCGGACGTTTTAGGCTCAGAGAAGTGCAAAAATGGGCTTTCCAGCCTGCAAGTCACACTTATGAAAACTTGCAGAACTCAAAAACTTGAGCTTTTTTCACCAAATCTGCACTAAATATAGAAAATTCAGAAGATTTCCAACCTAGAAAAGCAAGAATTATGATTCTAGCATGCATGGTTCCAAAGTTATTGTCATTATTAAATGATTGCTTTTTCGGACGTTTCAGGCGCAGATAAGCTTAAAAATGGGCTTTCCAGCCTGCAAGTCACACTTTTATGAAAACTTGCATAACTCAAAAAGTTGAGCTTTTTTCACCAAATCTGCACTAAATATAGAAAATTCAGAAGATTTCCAACCCAGGAAAGCAAGAATTATGATTCTAGCATGCATGGTTCAAAAGTTATTGTCATTATTAAATGATTGCTTTTTCGGACGTTTCAGGCGCAGATAAGCTTAAAAATGGGCTTTCCAGCCTGCAATCACACTTTTATGAAAACTTGCATAACTCAAAAAGTTGAGCTTTTTTCACCAAATCTGCACTAAATATAGAAAATTCAGAAGATTTCCAACCCAGGAAAGCAAGATTTATGATTCTAGCATGCATGGTTCAAAAGTTATTGTCATTATTAAATGATTGCTTTTTCGGACGTTTTAGGCTCAGAGAAGTGCAAAAATGGGCTTTCCAGCCTGCAAGTCACACTTTTATGAAAACTTGCATAACTCAAAAACTTGAGCTTTTTTCACCAAATCTGCACTAAATATAGAAAATTCAGAAGATTTCCAACCTAGAAAAGCAAGAATTATGATTCTAGCATGCATGGTTCCAAAGTTATTGTCATTATTAAATGATTGCTTTTTCGGACGTTTCAGGCGCAGATAAGCTTAAAAATGGGCTTTCCAGCCTGCAAGTCACACTTTTATGAAAACTTGCATAACTCAAAAAGTTGAGCTTTCTTCACCAAATCTGCACTAAATATAGAAAATTCAGAAGATTTCCAACCCAGGAAAGCAAGAATTATGATTCTAGCATGCATGGTTCAAAAGTTATTGTCATTATTAAATGATTGCTTTTTCGGACGTTTCAGGCGCAGATAAGCTTAAAAATGGGCTTTCCAGCCTGCAAGTCACACTTTTATGAAAACTTGCATAACTCAAAAAGTTGAGCTTTTTTCACCAAATCTGCACTAAATATAGAAAATTCAGAAGATTTCCAACCTAGAAAAGCAAGAATTATGATTCTAGCATGCATGGTTCCAAAGTTATTGTCATTATTAAATGATTGCTTTTTCGGACGTTTCAGGCGCAGATAAGCTTAAAAATGGGCTTTCCAGCCTGCAAGTCACACTTTTATGAAAACTTGCATAACTCAAAAAGTTGAGCTTTTTTCACCAAATCTGCACTAAATATAGAAAATTCAGAAGATTTCCAACCCAGGAAAGCAAGAATTATGATTCTAGCATGCATGGTTCAAAAGTTATTGTCATTATTAAATGATTGCTTTTTCGGACGTTTCAGGCGCAGATAAGCTTAAAAATGGGCTTTCCAGCCTGCAAGTCACACTTTTATGAAAACTTGCATAACTCAAAAAGTTGAGCTTTTTTCACCAAATCTGCACTAAATATAGAAAATTCAGAAGATTTCCAACCCAGGAAAGCAAGATTTATGATTCTAGCATGCATGGTTCAAAAGTTATTGTCATTATTAAATGATTGCTTTTTCGGACGTTTTAGGCTCAGAGAAGTGCAAAAATGGGCTTTCCAGCCTGCAAGTCACACTTTTATGAAAACTTGCATAACTCAAAAACTTGAGCTTTTTTCACCAAATCTGCACTAAATATAGAAAATTCAGAAGATTTCCAACCTAGAAAAGCAAGATTTATGATTCTAGCATGCATGGTTCCAAAGTTATTGTCATTATTAAATGATTGCTTTTTCGGACGTTTCAGGCGCAGATAAGCTTAAAAATGGGCTTTCCAGCCTGCAAGTCACACTTTTATGAAAACTTGCATAACTCAAAAAGTTGAGCTTTTTTCACCAAATCTGCACTAAATATAGAAAATTCAGAAGATTTCCAACCCAGGAAAGCAAGATTTATGATTCTAGCATGCATGGTTCAAAAGTTATTGTCATTATTAAATGATTGCTTTTTCGGACGTTTTAGGCTCAGAGAAGTGCAAAAATGGGCTTTCCAGCCTGCAAGTCACACTTTTATGAAAACTTGCATAACTCAAAAACTTGAGCTTTTTTCACCAAATCTGCACTAAATATAGAAAATTCAGAAGATTTCCAACCTAGAAAAGCAAGATTTATGATTCTAGCATGCATGGTTCCAAAGTTATTGTCATTATTAAATGATTGCTTTTTCGGACGTTTCAGGCGCAGATAAGCTTAAAAATGGGCTTTCCAGCCTGCAAGTCACACTTTTATGAAAACTTGCATAACTCAAAAAGTTGAGCTTTTTTCACCAAATCTGCACTAAATATAGAAAATTCAGAAGATTTCCAACCCAGGAAAGCAAGAATTATGATTCTAGCATGCATGGTTCAAAAGTTATTGTCATTATTAAATGATTGCTTTTTCGGACGTTTCAGGCGCAGATAAGCTTAAAAATGGGCTTTCCAGCCTGCAAGTCACACTTTTATGAAAACTTGCATAACTCAAAAAGTTGAGCTTTTTTCACCAAATCTGCACTAAATATAGAAAATTCAGAAGATTTCCAACCCAGGAAAGCAAGATTTATGATTCTAGCATGCATGGTTCAAAAGTTATTGTCATTATTAAATGATTGCTTTTTCGGACGTTTTAGGCTCAGAGAAGTGCAAAAATGGGCTTTACAGCCTGCAAGTCACACTTTTATGAAAACTTGCATAACTCAAAAACTTGAGCTTTTTTCACCAAATCTGCACTAAATATAGAAAATTCAGAAGATTTCCAACCTAGAAAAGCAAGAATTATGATTCTAGCATGCATGGCTCCAAAGTTATTGTCATTATTAAATGATTGCTTTTTCGGACGTTTCAGGCGCAGATAAGCTTAAAAATGGGCTTTCCAGCCTGCAAGTCACACTTTTATGAAAACTTGCATAACTCAAAAAGTTGAGCTTTTTTCACCAAATCTGCACTAAATATAGAAAATTCAGAAGATTTCCAACCCAGGAAAGCAAGAATTATGATTCTAGCATGCATGGTTCAAAAGTTATTGTCATTATTAAATGATTGCTTTTTCGGACGTTTCAGGCGCAGATAAGCTTAAAAATGGGCTTTCCAGCCTGCAAGTCACACTTTTATGAAAACTTGCATAACTCAAAAAGTTGAGCTTTTTTCACCAAATCTGCACTAAATATAGAAAATTCAGAAGATTTCCAACCCAGGAAAGCAAGATTTATGATTCTAGCATGCATGGTTCAAAAGTTATTGTCATTATTAAATGATTGCTTTTTCGGACGTTTTAGGCTCAGAGAAGTGCAAAAATGGGCTTTCCAGCCTGCAAGTCACACTTTTATGAAAACTTGCATAACTCAAAAACTTGAGCTTTTTTAACCAAATCTGCACTAAATATAGAAAATTCAGAAGATTTCCAACCTAGAAAAGCAAGAATTATGATTCTAGCATGCATGGTTCCAAAGTTATTGTCATTATTAAATGATTGCTTTTTCGGACGTTTCAGGCGCAGATAAGCTTAAAAATGGGCTTTCCAGCCTGCAAGTCACACTTTTATGAAAACTTGCATAACTCAAAAAGTTGAGCTTTTTTCACCAAATCTGCACTAAATATAGAAAATTCAGAAGATTTCCAACCCAGGAAAGCAAGAATTATGATTCTAGCATGCATAGTTCAAAAGTTATTGTCATTATTAAATGATTGCTTTTTCGGACGTTTCAGGCGCAGATAAGCTTAAAAATGGGCTTTCCAGCCTGCAAGTCACACTTTTATGAAAACTTGCATAACTCAAAAAGTTGAGCTTTTTTCACCAAATCTGCACTAAATATAGAAAATTCAGAAGATTTCCAACCCAGGAAAGCAAGATTTATGATTCTAGCATGCATGGTTCAAAAGTTATTGTCATTATTAAATGATTGCTTTTTCGGACGTTTTAGGCTCAGAGAAGTGCAAAAATGGGCTTTCCAGCCTGCAAGTCACACTTTTATGAAAACTTGCATAACTCAAAAACTTGAGCTTTTTTCACCAAATCTTTACTAAATATAGAAAATTCAGAAGATTTCCAACCTAGAAAAGCAAGAATTATGATTCTAGCATGCATGGTTCCAAAGTTATTGTCATTATTAAATGATTGCTTTTTCGGACGTTTCAGGCGCAGATAAGCTTAAAAATGGGCTTTCCAGCCTGCAAGTCACAGTTTTATGAAAACTTGCATAACTCAAAAAGTTGAGCTTTTTTCACCAAATCTGCACTAAATATAGAAAATTCAGAAGATTTCCAACCCAGGAAAGCAAGAATTATGTTTCTAGCATGCATGGTTCAAAAGTTATTGTCATTATTAAATGATTGCTTTTTCGGACGTTTCAGGCGCAGATAAGCTTAAAAATGGGCTTTCCAGCCTGCAAGTCACACTTTTATGAAAACTTGCATAACTCAAAAAGTTGAGCTTTTTTCACCAAATCTGCACTAAATATAGAAAATTCAGAAGATTTCCAACCCAGGAAAGCAAGATTTATGATTCTAGCATGCATGGTTCAAAAGTTATTGTCATTATTAAATGATTGCTTTTTCGGACGTTTTAGGCTCAGAGAAGTGCAAAAATGGGCTTTCCAGCCTGCAAGTCACACTTTTATGAAAACTTGCATAACTCAAAAACTTGAGCTTTTTAAACCAAATCTGCACTAAATATAGAAAATTCAGAAGATTTCCAACCTAGAAAAGCAAGAATTATGATTCTAGCATGCATGGTTCCAAAGTTATTGTCATTATTAAATGATTGCTTTTTCGGACGTTTCAGGCGCAGATAAGCTTAAAAATGGGCTTTCCAGCCTGCAAGTCACACTTTTATGAAAACTTGCATAACTCAAAAAGTTGAGCTTTTTTCACCAAATCTGCACTTAATATAGAAAATTCAGAAGATTTCCAACCCAGGAAAGCAAGAATTATGATTCTAGCATGCATAGTTCAAAAGTTATTGTCATTATTAAATGATTGCTTTTTCGGACGTTTCAGGCGCAGATAAGCTTAAAAATGGGCTTTCCAGCCTGCAAGTCACACTTTTATGAAAACTTGCATAACTCAAAAAGTTGAGCTTTTTTCACCAAATCTGCACTAAATATAGAAAATTCAGAAGATTTCCAACCCAGGAAAGCAAGATTTATGATTCTAGCATGCATGGTTCAAAAGTTATTGTCATTATTAAATGATTGCTTTTTCGGACGTTTTAGGCTCAGAGAAGTGCAAAAATGGGCTTTCCAGCCTGCAAGTCACACTTTTATGAAAACTTGCATAACTCAAAAACTTGAGCTTTTTTCACCAAATCTTTACTAAATATAGAAAATTCAGAAGATTTCCAACCTAGAAAAGCAAGAATTATGATTCTAGCATGCATGGTTCCAAAGTTATTGTCATTATTAAATGATTGCTTTTTCGGACGTTTCAGGCGCAGATAAGCTTAAAAATGGGCTTTCCAGCCTGCAAGTCACAGTTTTATGAAAACTTGCATAACTCAAAAAGTTGAGCTTTTTTCACCAAATCTGCACTAAATATAGAAAATTCAGAAGATTTCCAACCCAGGAAAGCAAGAATTATGATTCTAGCATGCATGGTTCAAAAGTTATTGTCATTATTAAATGATTGCTTTTTCGGACGTTTCAGGCGCAGATAAGCTTAAAAATGGGCTTTCCAGCCTGCAAGTCACACTTTTATGAAAACTTGCATAACTCAAAAAGTTGAGCTTTTTTCACCAAATCTGCACTAAATATAGAAAATTCAGAAGATTTCCAACCCAGGAAAGCAAGATTTATGATTCTAGCATGCATGGTTCAAAAGTTATTGTCATTATTAAATGATTGCTTTTTCGGACGTTTTAGGCTCAGAGAAGTGCAAAAATGGGCTTTCCAGCCTGCAAGTCACACTTTTATGAAAACTTGCATAACTCAAAAACTTGAGCTTTTTTCACCAAATCTGCACTAAATATAGAAAATTCAGAAGATTTCCAACCTAGAAAAGCAAGATTTATGATTCTAGCATGCATGGTTCCAAAGTTATTGTCATTATTAAATGATTGCTTTTTCGGACGTTTCAGGCGCAGATAAGCTTAAAAATGGGCTTTCCAGCCTGCAAGTCACACTTTTATGAAAACTTGCATAACTCAAAAAGTTGAGCTTTTTTCACCAAATCTGCACTAAATATAGAAAATTCAGAAGATTTCCAACCCAGGAAAGCAAGATTTATGATTCTAGCAATTATGGTTCAAAAGTTATTGTCATTATTAAATGATTGCTTTTTCGGACGTTTTAGGCTCAGAGAAGTGCAAAAATGGGCTTTCCAGCCTACAAGTCACACTTTTATGAAAACTTGCATAACTCAAAAACTTGAGCTTTTTTCACCAAATCTGCACTAAATATAGAAAATTCAGAAGATTTCCAACCTAGAAAAGCAAGATTTATGATTCTAGCATGCATGGTTCCAAAGTTATTGTCATTATTAAATGATTGCTTTTTCGGACGTTTCAGGCGCAGATAAGCTTAAAAATGGGCTTTCCAGCCTGCAAGTCACACTTTTATGAAAACTTGCATAACTCAAAAAGTTGAGCTTTTTTCACCAAATCTGCACTAAATATAGAAAATTCAGAAGATTTCCAACCCAGGAAAGCAAGAATTATGATTCTAGCATGCATGGTTCAAAAGTTATTGTCATTATTAAATGATTGCTTTTCCGGACGTTTCAGGCGCAGATAAGCTTAAAAATGGGCTTTCCAGCCTGCAAGTCACACTTTTATGAAAACTTGCATAACTCAAAAAGTTGAGCTTTTTTCACCAAATCTGCACTAAATATAGAAAATTCAGAAGATTTCCAACCCAGGAAAGCAAGATTTATGATTCTAGCATGCATGGTTCAAAAGTTATTGTCATTATTAAATGATTGCTTTTTCGGGACGTTTTAGGCTCAGAGAAGTGCAAAAATGGGCTTTCCAGCCTGCAAGTCACACTTTTATGAAAACTTGCATAACTCAAAAACTTGAGCTTTTTTCACCAAATCTGCACTAAATATAGAAAATTCAGAAGATTTCCAACCTAGAAAAGCAAGAATTATGATTCTAGCATGCATGGCTCCAAAGTTATTGTCATTATTAAATGATTGCTTTTTCGGACGTTTCAGGCGCAGATAAGCTTAAAAATGGGCTTTCCAGCCTGCAAGTCACACTTTTATGAAAACTTGCATAACTCAAAAAGTTGAGCTTTTTTCACCAAATCTGCACTAAATATAGAAAATTCAGAAGATTTCCAACCCAGGAAAGCAAGAATTATGATTCTAGCATGCATGGTTCAAAAGTTATTGTCATTATTAAATGATTGCTTTTTCGGACGTTTCAGGCGCAGATAAGCTTAAAAATGGGCTTTCCAGCCTGCAAGTCACACTTTTATGAAAACTTGCATAACTCAAAAAGTTGAGCTTTTTTCACCAAATCTGCACTAAATATAGAAAATTCAGAAGATTTCCAACCCAGGAAAGCAAGATTTATGATTCTAGCATGCATGGTTCAAAAGTTATTGTCATTATTAAATGATTGCTTTTTCGGACGTTTTAGGCTCAGAGAAGTGCAAAAATGGGCTTTCCAGCCTGCAAGTCACACTTTTATGAAAACTTGCATAACTCAAAAACTTGAGCTTTTTTCACCAAATCTGCACTAAATATAGAAAATTCAGAAGATTTCCAACCTAGAAAAGCAAGAATTATGATTCTAGCATGCATGGTTCCAAAGTTATTGTCATTATTAAATGATTGCTTTTTCGGACGTTTCAGGCGCAGATAAGCTTAAAAATGGGCTTTCCAGCCTGCAAGTCACACTTTTATGAAAACTTGCATAACTCAAAAAGTTGAGATTTTTTCACCAAATCTGCACTAAATATAGAAAATTCAGAAGATTTCCAACCCAGGAAAGCAAGAATTATGATTCTAGCATGCATGGTTCAAAAGTTATTGTCATTATTAAATGATTGCTTTTTCGGACGTTTCAGGCGCAGATAAGCTTAAAAATGGGCTTTCCAGCCTGCAAGTCACACTTTTATGAAAACTTGCATAACTCAAAAAGTTGAGCTTTTTTCACCAAATCTGCACTAAATATAGAAAATTCAGAAGATTTCCAACCCAGGAAAGCAAGATTTATGATTCTAGCATGCATGGTTCAAAAGTTATTGTCATTATTAAATGATTGCTTTTTCGGACGTTTTAGGCTCAGAGAAGTGCAAAAATGGGCTTTCCAGCCTGCAAGTCACACTTTTATGAAAACTTGCATAACTCAAAAACTTGAGCTTTTTTCACCAAATCTGCACTAAATATAGAAAATTCAGAAGATTTCCAACCTAGAAAAGCAAGAATTATGATTCTAGCATGCATGGTTCCAAAGTTATTGTCATTATTAAATGATTGCTTTTTCGGACGTTTTAGGCTCAGAGAAGTGCAAAAATGGGCTTTCCAGCCTGCAAGTCACACTTTTATGAAAACTTGCATAACTCAAAAACTTGAGCTTTTTTCACCAAATCTGCACTAAATATAGAAAATTCAGAAGATTTCCAACCTAGAAAAGCAAGAATTATGATTCTAGCATGCATGGTTCCAAAGTTATTGTCATTGTTAAATGATTGCTTTTTCGGACGTTTCAGGCGCAGATAAGCTTAAAAATGGGCTTTCCAGCCTGCAAGTCACACTTTTATGAAAATAAGCTCAACTCAAAAAGTTGAGCTTTTTTCACCAAATCTGCACTAAATATAGAAAATTCAGAAGATTTCCAACCTAGAAAAGCAAGAATTATGATTCTAGCATGCATGGTTCCAAAGTTATTGTCATTATTAAATGATTGCTTTTTCGGACGTTTCAGGCGCAGATAAGCTTAAAAATGGGCTTTCCAGCCTGCAAGTCACACTTTTATGAAAACTTGCATAACTCAAAAAGTTGAGCTTTTTTCACCAAATCTGCACTAAATATAGAAAATTCAGAAGATTTCCAACCCAGGAAAGCAAGAATTATGATTCTAGCATGCATGGTTCAAAAGTTATTGTCATTATTAAATGATTGCTTTTTCGGACGTTTCAGGCGCAGATAAGCTTAAAAATGGGCTTTCCAGCCTGCAAGTCACACTTTTATGAAAACTTGCATAACTCAAAAAGTTGAGCTTTTTTCACCAAATCTGCACTAAATATAGAAAATTCAGAAGATTTCCAACCCAGGAAAGCAAGATTTATGATTCTAGCATGCATGGTTCAAAAGTTATTGTCATTATTAAATGATTGCTTTTTCGGACGTTTTAGGCTCAGAGAAGTGCAAAAAATGGGCTTTCCAGCCTGCAAGTCACACTTTTATGAAAACTTGCATAACTCAAAAACTTGAGCTTTTTTCACCAAATCTGCACTAAATATAGAAAATTCAGAAGATTTCCAACCTAGAAAAGCAAGAATTATGATTCTAGCATGCATGGTTCCAAAGTTATTGTCATTATTAAATGATTGCTTTTTCGGACGTTTCAGGCGCAGATAAGCTTAAAAATGGGCTTTCCAGCCTGCAAGTCACACTTTTATGAAAACTTGCATAACTCAAAAAGTTGAGCTTTTTTCACCAAATCTGCACTAAATATAGAAAATTCAGAAGATTTCCAACCCAGGAAAGCAAGATTTATGATTCTAGCATGCATGGTTCAAAAGTTATTGTCATTATTAAATGATTGCTTTTTCGGACGTTTTAGGCTCAGAGAAGTGCAAAAATGGGCTTTCCAGCCTGCAAGTCACACTTTTATGAAAACTTGCATAACTCAAAAACTTGAGCTTTTTTCACCAAATCTGCACTAAATATAGAAAATTCAGAAGATTTCCAATCTAGAAAAGGAAGAATTATGATTCTAGCATGCATGGTTCCAAAGTTATTGTCATTATTAAATGATTGCTTTTTCGGACGTTTCAGGCGCAGATAAGCTTAAAAATGGGCTTTCCAGCCTGCAAGTCACACTTTTATGAAAACTTGCATAACTCAAAAAGTTGAGCTTTTTTCACCAAATCTGCACTAAATATAGAAAATTCAGAAGATTTCCAACTCAGGAAAGCAAGAATTATGATTCTAGCATGCATGGTTCAAAAGTTATTGTCATTATTAAATGATTGCTTTTTCGGACGTTTCAGGCGCAGATAAGCTTAAAAATGGGCTTTCCAGCCTGCAAGTCACACTTTTATGAAAACTTGCATAACTCAAAAAGTTGAGCTTTTTTCACCAAATCTGCACTAAATATAGAAAATTCAGAAGATTTCCAACCCAGGAAAGCAAGATTTATGATTCTAGCATGCATGGTTCAAAAGTTATTGTCATTATTAAATGATTGCTTTTTCGGACGTTTTAGGCTCAGAGAAGTGCAAAAATGGGCTTTCCAGCCTGCAAGTCACACTTTTATGAAAACTTGCATAACTCAAAAACTTGAGCTTTTTTCACCAAATCTGCACTAAATATAGAAAATTCAGAAGATTTCCAACCTAGAAAAGCAAGAATTATGATTCTAGCATGCATGGTTCCAAAGTTATTGTCATTATTAAATGATTGCTTTTTCGGACGTTTCAGGCGCAGATAAGCTTAAAAATGGGCTTTCCAGCCTGCAAGTCACACTTTTATGAAAACTTGCATAACTCAAAAAGTTGAGCTTTTTTCACCAAATCTGCACTAAATATAGAAAATTCAGAAGATTTCCAACCCAGGAAAGCAAGAATTATGATTCTAGCATGCATGGTTCAAAAGTTATTGTCATTATTAAATGATTGCTTTTTCGGACGTTTCAGGCGCAGATAAGCTTAAAAATGGGCTTTCCAGCCTGCAAGTCACACTTTTATGAAAACTTGCATAACTCAAAAAGTTGAGCTTTTTTCACCAAATCTGCACTAAATATAGAAAATTCAGAAGATTTCCAACCCAGGAAAGCAAGATTTATGATTCTAGCATGCATGGTTCAAAAGTTATTGTCATTATTAAATGATTGCTTTTTCGGACGTTTTAGGCTCAGAGAAGTGCAAAAATGGGCTTTCCAGCCTGCAAGTCACACTTTTATGAAAACTTGCATAACTCAAAAACTTGAGCTTTTTTCACCAAATCTGCACTAAATATAGAAAATTCAGAAGATTTGCAACCTAGAAAAGCAAGAATTATGATTCTAGCATGCATGGTTCCAAAGTTATTGTCATTATTAAATGATTGCTTTTTCGGACGTTTCAGGCGCAGATAAGCTTAAAAATGGGCTTTCCAGCCTGCAAGTCACACTTTTATGAAAACTTGCATAACTCAAAAAGTTGAGCTTTTTTCACCAAATCTGCACTAAATATAGAAAATTCAGAAGATTTCCAACCCAGGAAAGCAAGAATTATGATTCTAGCATGCATGGTTCAAAAGTTATTGTCATTATTAAATGATTGCTTTTTCGGACGTTTCAGGCGCAGATAAGCTTAAAAATGGGCTTTCCAGCCTGCAAGTCACACTTTTATGAAAACTTGCATAACTCAAAAAGTTGAGCTTTTTTCACCAAATCTGCACTAAATATAGAAAATTCAGAAGATTTCCAACCCAGGAAAGCAAGATTTATGATTCTAGCATGCATGGTTCAAAAGTTATTGTCATTATTAAATGATTGCTTTTTCGGACGTTTTAGGCTCAGAGAAGTGCAAAAATGGGCTTTCCAGCCTGCAAGTCACACTTTTATGAAAACTTGCATAACTCAAAAACTTGAGCTTTTTTCACCAAATCTGCACTAGATATAGAAAATTCAGAAGATTTCCAACCCAGGAAAGCAAGATTTATGATTCTAGCATGCATGGTTCAAAAGTTATTGTCATTATTAAATGATTGCTTTTTCGGACGTTTCAGGCGCAGATAAGCTTAAAAATGGGCTTTCCAGCCTGCAAGTCACACTTTTATGAAAACTTGCATAACTCAAAAACTTGAGCTTTTTTCACCAAATCTGCACTAAATATAGAAAATTCAGAAGATTTCCAACCCAGGAAAGCAAGAATTATGATTCTAGCATGCATGGTTCAAAAGTTATTGTCATTATTAAATGATTGCTTTTTCGGACGTTTCAGGCGCAGATAAGCTTAAAAATGGGCTTTCCAGCCTGCAATCACACTTTTATGAAAACTTGCATAACTCAAAAAGTTGAGCTTTTTTCACCAAATCTGCACTAAATATAGAAAATTCAGAAGATTTCCAACCCAGGAAAGCAAGAATTATGATTCTAGCATGCATGGTTCAAAAGTTATTGTCATTATTAAATGATTGCTTTTTCGGACGTTTCAGGCGCAGATAAGCTTAAAAATGGGCTTTCCAGCCTGCAAGTCACACTTTTATGAAAACTTGCATAACTCAAAAAGTTGAGCTTTTTTCACCAAATCTGCACTAAATATAGAAAATTCAGAAGATTTCCAACCCAGGAAAGCAAGATTTATGATTCTAGCATGCATGGTTCAAAAGTTATTGTCATTATTAAATGATTGCTTTTTCGGACGTTTTAGGCTCAGAGAAGTGCAAAAATGGGCTTTCCAGCCTGCAAGTCACACTTTTATGAAAACTTGCAGAACTCAAAAACTTGAGCTTTTTTCACCAAATCTGCACTAAATATAGAAAATTCAGAAGATTTCCAACCTAGAAAAGCAAGAATTATGATTCTAGCATGCATGGTTCCAAAGTTATTGTCATTATTAAATGATTGCTTTTTCGGACGTTTCAGGCGCAGATAAGCTTAAAAATGGGCTTTCCAGCCTGCAAGTCACACTTTTATGAAAACTTGCATAACTCAAAAAGTTGAGCTTTTTTCACCAAATCTGCACTAAATATAGAAAATTCAGAAGATTTCCAACCCAGGAAAGCAAGAATTATGATTCTAGCATGCATGGTTCAAAAGTTATTGTCATTATTAAATGATTGCTTTTTCGGACGTTTCAGGCGCAGATAAGCTTAAAAATGGGCTTTCCAGCCTGCAATCACACTTTTATGAAAACTTGCATAACTCAAAAAGTTGAGCTTTTTTCACCAAATCTGCACTAAATATAGAAAATTCAGAAGATTTCCAACCCAGGAAAGCAAGATTTATGATTCTAGCATGCATGGTTCAAAAGTTATTGTCATTATTAAATGATTGCTTTTTCGGACGTTTTAGGCTCAGAGAAGTGCAAAAATGGGCTTTCCAGCCTGCAAGTCACACTTTTATGAAAACTTGCATAACTCAAAAACTTGAGCTTTTTTCACCAAATCTGCACTAAATATAGAAAATTCAGAAGATTTCCAACCTAGAAAAGCAAGAATTATGATTCTAGCATGCATGGTTCCAAAGTTATTGTCATTATTAAATGATTGCTTTTTCGGACGTTTCAGGCGCAGATAAGCTTAAAAATGGGCTTTCCAGCCTGCAAGTCACACTTTTATGAAAACTTGCATAACTCAAAAAGTTGAGCTTTTTTCACCAAATCTGCACTAAATATAGAAAATTCAGAAGATTTCCAACCCAGGAAAGCAAGAATTATGATTCTAGCATGCATGGTTCAAAAGTTATTGTCATTATTAAATGATTGCTTTTTCGGACGTTTCAGGCGCAGATAAGCTTAAAAATGGGCTTTCCAGCCTGCAAGTCACACTTTTATGAAAACTTGCATAACTCAAAAAGTTGAGCTTTTTTCACCAAATCTGCACTAAATATAGAAAATTCAGAAGATTTCCAACCCAGGAAAGCAAGATTTATGAATCTAGCATGCATGGTTCCAAAGTTATTGTCATTATTAAATGATTGCTTTTTCGGACGTTTTAGGCTCAGAGAAGTGCAAAAATGGGCTTTCCAGCCTGCAAGTCACACTTTTATGAAAACTTGCATAACTCAAAAACTTGAGCTTTTTTCACCAAATCTGCACTAAATATAGAAAATTCAGAAGATTTCCAACCCAGGAAAGCAAGATTTATGATTCTAGCATGCATGGTTCAAAAGTTATTGTCATTATTAAATGATTGCTTTTTCGGACGTTTTAGGCTCAGAGAAGTGCAAAAATGGGCTTTCCAGCCTGCAAGTCACACTTTTATGAAAACTTGCATAACTCAAAAACTTGAGCTTTTTTCACCAAATCTGCACTAAATATAGAAAATTCAGAAGATTTCCAACCTAGAAAAGCAAGAATTATGATTCTAGCATGCATGGTTCCAAAGTTATTGTCATTATTAAATGATTGCTTTTTCGGACGTTTCAGGCGCAGATAAGCTTAAAAATGGGCTTTCCAGCCTGCAAGTCACACTTTTATGAAAACTTGCATAACTCAAAAAGTTGAGCTTTTTTCACCAAATCTGCACTAAATATAGAAAATTCAGAAGATTTCCAACCCAGGAAAGCAAGAATTATGATTCTAGCATGCATGGTTCAAAAGTTATTGTCGTTATTAAATGATTGCTTTTTCGGACGTTTCAGGCGCAGATAAGCTTAAAAATGGGCTTTCCAGCCTGCAATCACACTTTTATGAAAACTTGCATAACTCAAAAAGTTGAGCTTTTTTCACCAAATCTGCACTAAATATAGAAAATTCAGAAGATTTCCAACCCAGGAAAGCAAGATTTATGATTCTAGCATTTATGGTTCAAAAGTTATTGTCATTATTAAATGATTGCTTTTTCGGACGTTTTAGGCTCAGAGAAGTGCAAAAATGGGCTTTCCAGCCTGCAAGTCACACTTTTATGAAAACTTGCATAACTCAAAAACTTGAGCTTTTTTCACCAAATCTGCACTAAATATAGAAAATTCAGAAGATTTCCAACCTAGAAAAGCAAGAATTATGATTCTAGCATGCAGGGTTCCAAAGTTATTGTCATTATTAAATGATTGCTTTTTCGGACGTTTCAGGCGCAGATAAGCTTAAAAATGGGCTTTCCAGCCTGCAAGTCACACTTTTATGAAAACTTGCATAACTCAAAAACTTGAGCTTTTTTCACCAAATCTGCACTAAATATAGAAAATTCAGAAGATTTCCAACCCTAGAAAGCAAGAATTATGATTCTAGCATGCATGGTTCAAAAGTTATTGTCATTATTAAATGATTGCTTTTTCGGACGTTTCAGGCGCAGATAAGCTTAAAAATGGGCTTTCCAGCCTGCAAGTCACACTTTTATGAAAACTTGCATAACTCAAAAACTTGAGCTTTTTTCACCAAATCTGCACTAAATATAGAAAATTCAGAAGATTTCCAACCCAGGAAAGCAAGATTTATGATTCTAGCATGCATGGTTCAAAAGTTATTGTCATTATTAAATGATTGCTTTTTCGGACGTTTTAGGCTCAGAGAAGCTTAAAAATGGGCTTTCCAGCCTGCAAGTCACACTTTTATGAAAACTTGCATAACTCAAAAAGTTGAGCTTTTTTCACCAAATCTGCACTAAATATAGAAAATTCAGAAGATTTCCAACCTAGGAAAGCAAGAATTATGATTCTAGCATGCATGGTTCAAAAGTTATTGTCATTATTAAATGATTGCTTTTTCGGACGTTTCAGGCGCAGATAAGCTTAAAAATGGGCTTTCCAGCCTGCAAGTCACACTTTTATGAAAACTTGCATAACTCAAAAAGTTGAGCTTTTTTCACCAAATCTGCACTAAATATAGAAAATTCAGAAGATTTCCAACCCAGGAAAGCAAGAATTATGATTCTAGCATGCATGGTTCAAAAGTTATTGTCATTATTAAATGATTGCTTTTTCGGACGTTTCAGGCGCAGATAAGCTTAAAAATGGGCTTTCCAGCCTGCAAGTCACACTTTTATGAAAACTTGCATAACTCAAAAAGTTGAGCTTTTTTCACCAAATCTGCACTAAATATAGAAAATTCAGAAGATTTCCAACCCAGGAAAGCAAGATTTATGATTCTAGCATGCATGGTTCCAAAGTTATTGTCATTATTAAATGATTGCTTTTTCGGACGTTTTAGGCTCAGAGAAGTGCAAAAATGGGCTTTCCAGCCTGCAAGTCACACTTTTATGAAAACTTGCATAACTCAAAAACTTGAGCTTTTTTCACCAAATCTGCACTAAATATAGAAAATTCAGAAGATTTCCAACCTAGAAAAGCAAGAATTATGATTCTAGCATGCATGGTTCCAAAGTTATTGTCATTATTAAATGATTGCTTTTTCGGACGTTTCAGGCGCAGATAAGCTTAAAAATGGGCTTTCCAGCCTGCAAGTCACACTTTTATGAAAACTTGCATAACTCAAAAAGTTGAGCTTTTTTCACCAAATCTGCACTAAATATAGAAAATTCAGAAGATTTCCAACCCAGGAAAGCAAGAATTATGATTCTAGCATGCATGGTTCAAAAGTTATTGTCATTATTAAATGATTGCTTTTGCGGACGTTTCAGGCGCAGATAAGCTTAAAAATGGGCTTTCCAGCCTGCAAGTCACACTTTTATGAAAACTTGCATAACTCAAAAAGTTGAGCTTTTTTCACCAAATCTGCACTAAATATAGAAAATTCAGAAGATTTCCAACCCAGGAAAGCAAGATTTATGATTCTAGCATGCATGGTTCAAAAGTTATTGTCATTATTAAATGATTGCTTTTTCGGACGTTTTAGGCTCAGAGAAGTGCAAAAATGGGCTTTCCAGCCTGCAAGTCACACTTTTATGAAAACTTGCATAACTCAAAAACTTGAGCTTTTTTCACCAAATCTGCACTAAATATAGAAAATTCAGAAGATTTCCAACCTAGAAAAGCAAGAATTATGATTCTAGCATGCATGGTTCCAAAGTTATTGTCATTATTAAATGATTGCTTTTTCGGACGTTTCAGGCGCAGATAAGCTTAAAAATGGGCTTTCCAGCCTGCAAGTCACACTTTAATGAAAACTTGCATAACTCAAAAAGTTGAGCTTTTTTCACCAAATCTGCACTAAATATAGAAAATTCAGAAGATTTCCAACCCAGGAAAGCAAGATTTATGATTCTAGGATGCATGGTTCAAAAGTTATTGTCATTATTAAATGATTGCTTTTTCGGACGTTTTAGGCTCAGAGAAGTGCAAAAATGGGCTTTCCAGCCTGCAAGTCACACTTTTATGAAAACTTGCATAACTCAAAAACTTGAGCTTTTTTCACCAAATCTGCACTAAATATAGAAAATTCAGAAGATTTCCAACCTAGAAAAGCAAGAATTATGATTCTAGCATGCATGGTTCCAAAGTTATTGTCATTATTAAATGATTGCTTTTTCGGACGTTTCAGGCGCAGATAAGCTTAAAAATGGGCTTTCCAGCCTGCAAGTCACACTTTTATGAAAACTTGCATAACTCAAAAAGTTGAGCTTTTTTCACCAAATCTGCACTAAATATAGAAAATTCAGAAGATTTCCAACCCAGGAAAGCAAGATTTATGATTCTAGCATGCATGGTTCAAAAGTTATTGTCATTATTAAATGATTGCTTTTTCGGACGTTTCAGGCGCAGATAAGCTTAAAAATGGGCTTTCCAGCCTGCAAGTCACACTTTTATGAAAACTTGCATAACTCAAAAAGTTGAGCTTTTTTCACCAAATCTGCACTAAATATAGAAAATTCAGAAGATTTCCAACCCAGGAAAGCAAGAATTATGATTCTAGCATGCATGGTTCAAAAGTTATTGTCATTATTAAATGATTGCTTTTTCGGACGTTTCAGGCGCAGATAAGCTTAAAAATGGGCTTTCCAGCCTGCAAGTCACACTTTTATGAAAACTTGCATAACTCAAAAAGTTGAGCTTTTTTCACCAAATCTGCACTAAATATAGAAAATTCAGAAGATTTCCAACCCAGGAAATCAAGATTTATGATTCTAGCATGCATGGTTCAAAAGTTATTGTCATTATTAAATGATTGCTTTTTCGGACGTTTTAGGCTCAGAGAAGTGCAAAAATGGGCTTTCCAGCCTGCAAGTCACACTTTTATGAAAACTTGCATAACTCAAAAACTTGAGCTTTTTTCACCAAATCTGCACTAAATATAGAAAATTCAGAAGATTTCCAACCTAGAAAAGCAAGAATTATGATTCTAGCATGCATGGTTCTAAAGTTATTGTCATTATTAAATGATTGCTTTTTCGGACGTTTCAGGCGCAGATAAGCTTAAAAATGGGCTTTCCAGCCTGCAAGTCACACTTTTATGAAAACTTGCATAACTCAAAAAGTTGAGCTTTTTTCACCAAATCTGCACTAAATATAGAAAATTCAGAAGATTTCCAACCCAGGAAAGCAAGAATTATGATTCTAGCATGCATGGTTCAAAAGTTATTGTCATTATTAAATGATTGCTTTTTCGGACGTTTCAGGCGCAGATAAGCTTAAAAATGGGCTTTCCAGCCTGCAAGTCACACTTTTATGAAAACTTGCATAACTCAAAAAGTTGAGCTTTTTTCACCAAATCTGCACTAAATATAGAAAATTCAGAAGATTTCCAACCCAGGAAAGCAAGATTTATGATTCTAGCATGCATGGTTCAAAAGTTATTGTCATTATTAAATGATTGCTTTTTCGGACGTTTTAGGCTCAGAGAAGTGCAAAAATGGGCTTTCCAGCCTGCAAGTCACACTTTTATGAAAACTTGCATAACTCAAAAACTTGAGCTTTTTTCACCAAATCTGCACTAAATATAGAAAATTCAGAAGATTTCCAACCTAGAAAAGCAAGAATTATGATTCTAGCATGCATGGTTCCAAAGTTATTGTCATTATTAAATGATTGCTTTTTCGGACGTTTCAGGCGCAGATAAGCTTAAAAATGGGCTTTCCAGCCTGCAAGTCACACTTTTATGAAAACTTGCATAACTCAAAAAGTTGAGCTTTTTTCACCAAATCTGCACTAAATATAGAAAATTCAGAAGATTTCCAACCCAGGAAAGCAAGAATTATGATTCTAGCATGCATGGTTCAAAAGTTATTGTCATTATTAAATGATTGCTTTTTCGGACGTTTCAGGCGCAGATAAGCTTAAAAATGGGCTTTCCAGCCTGCAAGTCACACTTTTATGAAAACTTGCATAACTCAAAAAGTTGAGCTTTTTTCACCAAATCTGCACTAAATATAGAAAATTCAGAAGATTTCCAACCCAGGAAAGCAAGATTTATGATTCTAGCATGCATGGTTCAAAAGTTATTGTCATTATTAAATGATTGCTTTTTCGGACGTTTTAGGCTCAGAGAAGTGCAAAAATGGGCTTTCCAGCCTGCAAGTCACACTTTTATGAAAACTTGCATAACTCAAAAACTTGAGCTTTTTTCACCAAATCTGCACTAAATATAGAAAATTCAGAAGATTTCCAACCTAGAAAAGCAAGAATTATGATTCTAGCATGCATGGTTCCAAAGTTATTGTCATTATTAAATGATTGCTTTTTCGGACGTTTCAGGCGCAGATAAGCTTAAAAATGGGCTTTCCAGCCTGCAAGTCACACTTTTATGAAAACTTGCATAACTCAAAAACGTTGAGCTTTTTTCACCAAATCTGCACTAAATATAGAAAATTCAGAAGATTTCCAACCCAGGAAAGCAAGAATTATGATTCTAGCATGCATGGTTCAAAAGTTATTGTCATTATTAAATGATTGCTTTTTCGGACGTTTCAGGCGCAGATAAGCTTAAAAATGGGCTTTCCAGCCTGCAAGTCACACTTTTATGAAAACTTGCATAACTCAAAAAGTTGAGCTTTTTTCACCAAATCTGCACTAAATATAGAAAATTCAGAAGATTTCCAACCCAGGAAAGCAAGATTTATGATTCTAGCATGCATGGTTCAAAAGTTATTGTCATTATTAAATGATTGCTTTTCGGACGTTTTAGGCTCAGATAAGCTTAAAAATGGGCTTTCCAGCCTGCAAGTCACACTTTTATGAAAACTTGCATAACTCAAAAACTTGAGCTTTTTTCACCAAATCTGCACTAAATATAGAAAATTCAGAAGATTTCCAACCCAGGAAAGCAAGAATTATGATTCTAGCATGCATGGTTCAAAAGTTATTGTCATTATTAAATGATTGCTTTTTCGGACGTTTCAGGCGCAGATAAGCTTAAAAATGGGCTTTCCAGCCTGCAAGTCACACTTTTATGAAAACTTGCATAACTCAAAAAGTTGAGCTTTTTTCACCAAATCTGCACTAAATATAGAAAATTCAGAAGATTTCCAACCCAGGAAATCAAGATTTATGATTCTAGCATGCATGGTTCAAAAGTTATTGTCATTATTAAATGATTGCTTTTTCGGACGTTTTAGGCTCAGAGAAGTGCAAAAATGGGCTTTCCAGCCTGCAAGTCACACTTTTATGAAAACTTGCATAACTCAAAAACTTGAGCTTTTTTCACCAAATCTGCACTAAATATAGAAAATTCAGAAGATTTCCAACCTAGAAAAGCAAGAATTATGATTCTAGCATGCATGGTTCTAAAGTTATTGTCATTATTAAATGATTGCTTTTTCGGACGTTTCAGGCGCAGATAAGCTTAAAAATGGGCTTTCCAGCCTGCAAGTCACACTTTTATGAAAACTTGCATAACTCAAAAAGTTGAGCTTTTTTCACCAAATCTGCACTAAATATAGAAAATTCAGAAGATTTCCAACCCAGGAAAGCAAGAATTATGATTCTAGCATGCATGGTTCAAAAGTTATTGTCATTATTAAATGATTGCTTTTTCGGACGTTTCAGGCGCAGATAAGCTTAAAAATGGGCTTTCCAGCCTGCAAGTCACACTTTTATGAAAACTTGCATAACTCAAAAAGTTGAGCTTTTTTCACCAAATCTGCACTAAATATAGAAAATTCAGAAGATTTCCAACCCAGGAAAGCAAGATTTATGATTCTAGCATGCATGGTTCAAAAGTTATTGTCATTATTAAATGATTGCTTTTTCGGACGTTTTAGGCTCAGAGAAGTGCAAAAATGGGCTTTCCAGCCTGCAAGTCACACTTTTATGAAAACTTGCATAACTCAAAAACTTGAGCTTTTTTCACCAAATCTGCACTAAATATAGAAAATTCAGAAGATTTCCAACCTAGAAAAGCAAGAATTATGATTCTAGCATGCATGGTTCCAAAGTTATTGTCATTATTAAATGATTGCTTTTTCGGACGTTTCAGGCACAGATAAGCTTAAAAATGGGCTTTCCAGCCTGCAAGTCACACTTTTATGAAAACTTGCATAACTCAAAAAGTTGAGCTTTTTTCACCAAATCTGCACTAAATATAGAAAATTCAGAAGATTTCCAACCCAGGAAAGCAAGAATTATGATTCTAGCATGCATGGTTCAAAAGTTATTGTCATTATTAAATGATTGCTTTTTCGGACGTTTCAGGCGCAGATAAGCTTAAAAATGGGCTTTCCAGCCTGCAAGTCACACTTTTATGAAAACTTGCATAACTCAAAAAGTTGAGCTTTTTTCACCAAATCTGCACTAAATATAGAAAATTCAGAAGATTTCCAACCCAGGAAAGCAAGATTTATGATTCTAGCATGCATGGTTCAAAAGTTATTGTCATTATTAAATGATTGCTTTTTCGGACGTTTCAGGCGCAGATAAGCTTAAAAATGGGCTTTCCAGCCTGCAAGTCACACTTTTATGAAAACTTGCATAACTCAAAAACTTGAGCTTTTTTCACCAAATCTGCACTAAATATAGAAAATTCAGAAGATTTCCAACCTAGAAAAGCAAGAATTATGATTCTAGCATGCATGGTTCCAAAGTTATTGTCATTATTAAATGATTGCTTTTTCGGACGTTTCAGGCGCAGATAAGCTTAAAAATGGGCTTTCCAGCCTGCAAGTCACACTTTTATGAAAACTTGCATAACTCAAAAAGTTGAGCTTTTTTCACCAAATCTGCACTAAATATAGAAAATTCAGAAGATTTCCAACCCAGGAAAGCAAGAATTATGATTCTAGCATGCATGGTTCAAAAGTTATTGTCATTATTAAATGATTGCTTTTTCGGACGTTTCAGGCGCAGATAAGCTTAAAAATGGGCTTTCCAGCCTGCAAGTCACACTTTTATGAAAACTTGCATAACTCAAAAAGTTGAGCTTTTTTCACCAAATCTGCACTAAATATAGAAAATTCAGAAGATTTCCAACCCAGGAAAGCAAGATTTATGATTCTAGCATGCATGGTTCAAAAGTTATTGTCATTATTAAATGATTGCTTTTTCGGACGTTTTAGGCTCAGAGAAGTGCAAAAATGGGCTTTCCAGCCTGCAAGTCACACTTTTATGAAAACTTGCATAACTCAAAAACTTGAGCTTTTTTCACCAAATCTGCACTAAATATAGAAAATTCAGAAGATTTCCAACCTAGAAAAGCAAGAATTATGATTCTAGCATGCATGGTTCCAAAGTTATTGTCATTATTAAATGATTGCTTTTTCGGACGTTTCAGGCGCAGATAAGCTTAAAAATGGGCTTTCCAGCCTGCAAGTCACACTTTTATGAAAACTTGCATAACTCAAAAAGTTGAGCTTTTTTCACCAAATCTGCACTAAATATAGAAAATTCAGAAGATTTCCAACCCAGGAAAGCAAGATTTATGATTCTAGCATGCATGGTTCAAAAGTTATTGTCATTATTAAATGATTGCTTTTTCGGACGTTTTAGGCTCAGAGAAGTGCAAAAATGGGCTTTCCAGCCTGCAAGTCACACTTTTACGAAAACTTGCATAACTCAAAAAGTTGAGCTTTTTTCACCAAATCTGCACTAAATATAGAAAATTCAGAAGATTTCCAACCCAGGAAAGCAAGAATTATGATTCTAGCATGCATGGTTCAAAAGTTATTGGCATTATTAAATGATTGCTTTTTCGGACGTTTCAGGCGCAGATAAGCTTAAAAATGGGCTTTCCAGCCTGCAAGTCACACTTTTATGAAAACTTGCATAACTCAAAAACTTGAGCTTTTTTCACCAAATCTGCACTAAATATAGAAAATTCAGAAGATTTCCAACCCAGGAAAGCAAGAATTATGATTCTAGCATGCATGGTTCAAAAGTTATTGTCATTATTAAATGATTGCTTTTTCGGACGTTTCAGGCGCAGATAAGCTTAAAAATGGGCTTTCCAGCCTGCAAGTCACACTTTTATGAAAACTTGCATAACTCAAAAAGTTGAGCTTTTTTCACCAAATCTGCACTAAATATAGAAAATTCAGAAGATTTCCAACCCAGGAAAGCAAGATTTATGATTCTAGCATGCATGGTTCAAAAGTTATTGTCATTATTAAATGATTGCTTTTTCGGACGTTTTAGGCTCAGAGAAGTGCAAAAATGGGCTTTCCAGCCTGCAAGTCACACTTTTATGAAAACTTGCATAACTCAAAAAGTTGAGCTTTTTTCACCAAATCTGCACTAAATATAGAAAATTCAGAAGATTTCCAACCTAGAAAAGCAAGAATTATGATTCTAGCATGCATGGTTCCAAAGTTATTGTCATTATTAAATGATTGCTTTTTCGGACGTTTCAGGCGCAGATAAGCTTAAAAATGGGCTTTCCAGCCTGCAAGTCACACTTTTATGAAAACTTGCATAACTCAAAAAGTTGAGCTTTTTTCACCAAATCTGCACTAAATATAGAAAATTCAGAAGATTTCCAACCCAGGAAAGCAAGAATTATGATTCTAGCATGCATGGTTCAAAAGTTATTGTCATTATTAAATGATTGCTTTTTCGGACGTTTCAGGCGCAGATAAGCTTAAAAATGGGCTTTCCAGCCTGCAAGTCACACTTTTATGAAAACTTGCATAACTCAAAAAGTTGAGCTTTTTTCACCAAATCTGCACTAAATATAGAAAATTCAGAAGATTTCCAACCCAGGAAAGCAAGATTTATGATTCTAGCATGCATGGTTCAAAAGTTATTGTCATTATTAAATGATTGCTTTTTCGGACGTTTTAGGCTCAGAGAAGTGCAAAAATGGGCTTTCCAGCCTGCAAGTCACACTTTTATGAAAACTTGCATAACTCAAAAACTTGAGCTTTTTTCACCAAATCTGCACTAAATATAGAAAATTCAGAAGATTTCCAACCTAGAAAAGCAAGAATTATGATTCTAGCATGCATGGTTCCAAAGTTATTGTCATTATTAAATGATTGCTTTTTCGGACGTTTCAGGCGCAGATAAGCTTAAAAATGGGCTTTCCAGCCTGCAAGTCACACTTTTATGAAAACTTGCATAACTCAAAAAGTTGAGCTTTTTTCACCAAATCTGCACTAAATATAGAAAATTCAGAAGATTTCCAACCCAGGAAAGCAAGAATTATGATTCTAGCATGCATGGTTCAAAAGTTATTGTCATTATTAAATGATTGCTTTTTCGGACGTTTCAGGCGCAGATAAGCTTAAACATGGGCTTTCCAGCCTGCAAGTCACACTTTTATGAAAACTTGCATAACTCAAAAACTTGAGCTTTTTTCACCAAATCTGCACTAAATATAGAAAATTCAGAAGATTTCCAACCCAGGAAAGCAAGATTTATGATTCTAGCATGCATGGTTCAAAAGTTATTGTCATTATTAAATGATTGCTTTTTCGGACGTTTTAGGCTCAGAGAAGTGCAAAAATGGGCTTTCCAGCCTGCAAGTCACACTTTTATGAAAACTTGCATAACTCAAAAAGTTGAGCTTTTTTCACCAAATCTGCACTAAATATAGAAAATTCAGAAGATTTCCAACCCAGGAAAGCAAGAATTATGATTCTAGCATGCATGGTTCAAAAGTTATTGTCATTATTAAATGATTGCTTTTTCGGACGTTTCAGGCGCAGATAAGCTTAAAAATGGGCTTTCCAGCCTGCAAGTCACACTTTTATGAAAACTTGCATAACTCAAAAAGTTGAGCTTTTTTCACCAAATCTGCACTAAATATAGAAAATTCAGAAGATTTCCAACCCAGGAAAGCAAGATTTATGATTCTAGCATGCATGGTTCAAAAGTTATTGTCATTATTAAATGATTGCTTTTTCGGACGTTTTAGGCTCAGAGAAGTGCAAAAATGGGCTTTCCAGCCTGCAAGTCACACTTTTATGAAAACTTGCATAACTCAAAAACTTGAGCTTTTTTCACCAAATCTGCACTAAATATAGAAAATTCAGAAGATTTCCAACCTAGAAAAGCAAGAATTATGATTCTAGCATGCATGGTTCCAAAGTTATTGTCATTATTAAATGATTGCTTTTTCGGACGTTTCAGGCGCAGATAAGCTTAAAAATGGGCTTTCCAGCCTGCAAGTCACACTTTTATGAAAACTTGCATAACTCAAAAAGTTGAGCTTTTTTCACCAAATCTGCACTAAATATAGAAAATTCAGAAGATTTCCAACCCAGGAAAGCAAGAATTATGATTCTAGCATGCATGGTTCAAAAGTTATTGTCATTATTAAATGATTGCTTTTTCGGACGTTTCAGGCGCAGATAAGCTTAAAAATGGGCTTTCCAGCCTGCAAGTCACACTTTTATGAAAACTTGCATAACTCAAAAAGTTGAGCTTTTTTCACCAAATCTGCACTAAATATAGAAAATTCAGAAGATTTCCAACCCAGGAAAGCAAGATTTATGATTCTAGCATGCATGGTTCAAAAGTTATTGTCATTATTAAATGATTGCTTTTTCGGACGTTTTAGGCTCAGAGAAGTGCAAAAATGGGCTTTCCAGCCTGCAAGTCACACTTTTATGAAAACTTGCATAACTCAAAAACTTGAGCTTTTTTCACCAAATCTGCACTAAATATAGAAAATTCAGAAGATTTCCAACCTAGAAAAGCAAGAATTATGATTCTAGCATGCATGGTTCCAAAGTTATTGTCATTATTAAATGATTGCTTTTTCGGACGTTTCAGGCACAGATAAGCTTAAAAATGGGCTTTCCAGCCTGCAAGTCACACTTTTATGAAAACTTGCATAACTCAAAAAGTTGAGCTTTTTTCACCAAATCTGCACTAAATATAGAAAATTCAGAAGATTTCCAACCCAGGAAAGCAAGAATTATGATTCTAGCATGCATGGTTCAAAAGTTATTGTCATTATTAAATGATTGCTTTTTCGGACGTTTCAGGCGCAGATAAGCTTAAAAATGGGCTTTCCAGCCTGCAAGTCACACTTTTATGAAAACTTGCATAACTCAAAAAGTTGAGCTTTTTTCACCAAATCTGCACTAAATATAGAAAATTCAGAAGATTTCCAACCCAGGAAAGCAAGATTTATGATTCTAGCATGCATGGTTCAAAAGTTATTGTCATTATTAAATGATTGCTTTTTCGGACGTTTCAGGCGCAGATAAGCTTAAAAATGGGCTTTCCAGCCTGCAAGTCACACTTTTATGAAAACTTGCATAACTCAAAAAGTTGAGCTTTTTTCACCAAATCTGCACTAAATATAGAAAATTCAGAAGATTTCCAACCTAGAAAAGCAAGAATTATGATTCTAGCATGCATGGTTCCAAAGTTATTGTCATTATTAAATGATTGCTTTTTCGGACGTTTCAGGCGCAGATAAGCTTAAAAATGGGCTTTCCAGCCTGCAAGTCACACTTTTATGAAAACTTGCATAACTCAAAAAGTTGAGCTTTTTTCACCAAATCTGCACTAAATATAGAAAATTCAGAAGATTTCCAACCCAGGAAAGCAAGAATTATGATTCTAGCATGCATGGTTCAAAAGTTATTGTCATTATTAAATGATTGCTTTTTCGGACGTTTCAGGCGCAGATAAGCTTAAAAATGGGCTTTCCAGCCTGCAAGTCACACTTTTATGAAAACTTGCATAACTCAAAAAGTTGAGCTTTTTTCACCAAATCTGCACTAAATATAGAAAATTCAGAAGATTTCCAACCCAGGAAAGCAAGATTTATGATTCTAGCATGCATGGTTCAAAAGTTATTGTCATTATTAAATGATTGCTTTTTCGGACGTTTTAGGCTCAGAGAAGTGCAAAAATGGGCTTTCCAGCCTGCAATCACACTTTTATGAAAACTTGCATAACTCAAAAACTTGAGCTTTTTTCACCAAATCTGCACTAAATATAGAAAATTCAGAAGATTTCCAACCTAGAAAAGCAAGAATTATGATTCTAGCATGCATGGTTCCAAAGTTATTGTCATTATTAAATGATTGCTTTTTCGGACGTTTCAGGCGCAGATAAGCTTAAAAATGGGCTTTCCAGCCTGCAAGTCACACTTTTATGAAAACTTGCATAACTCAAAAAGTTGAGCTTTTTTCACCAAATCTGCACTAAATATAGAAAATTCAGAAGATTTCCAACCCAGGAAAGCAAGATTTATGATTCTAGCATGCATGGTTCAAAAGTTATTGTCATTATTAAATGATTGCTTTTTCGGACGTTTTAGGCTCAGAGAAGTGCAAAAATGGGCTTTCCAGCCTGCAAGTCACACTTTTATGAAAACTTGCATAACTCAAAAACTTGAGCTTTTTTCACCAAATCTGCACTAAATATAGAAAATTCAGAAGATTTCCAACCTAGAAAAGCAAGAATTATGATTCTAGCATGCATGGTTCCAAAGTTATTGTCATTATTAAATGATTGCTTTTTCGGACGTTTCAGGCGCAGATAAGCTTAAAAATGGGCTTTCCAGCCTGCAAGTCACACTTTTATGAAAACTTGCATAACTCAAAAAGTTGAGCTTTTTTCACCAAATCTGCACTAAATATAGAAAATTCAGAAGATTTCCAACCCAGGAAAGCAAGAATTATGATTCTAGCATGCATGGTTCAAAAGTTATTGTCATTATTAAATGATTGCTTTTTCGGACGTTTCAGGCGCAGATAAGCTTAAAAATGGGCTTTCCAGCCTGCAAGTCACACTTTTATGAAAACTTGCATAACTCAAAAAGTTGAGCTTTTTTCACCAAATCTGCACTAAATATAGAAAATTCAGAAGATTTCCAACCCAGGAAAGCAAGATTTATGATTCTAGCATGCATGGTTCAAAAGTTATTGTCATTATTAAATGATTGCTTTTTCGGACGTTTTAGGCTCAGAGAAGTGCAAAAATGGGCTTTCCAGCCTGCAATCACACTTTTATGAAAACTTGCATAACTCAAAAACTTGAGCTTTTTTCACCAAATCTGCACTAAATATAGAAAATTCAGAAGATTTCCAACCTAGAAAAGCAAGAATTATGATTCTAGCATGCATGGTTCCAAAGTTATTGTCATTATTAAATGATTGCTTTTTCGGACGTTTCAGGCGCAGATAAGCTTAAAAATGGGCTTTCCAGCCTGCAAGTCACACTTTTATGAAAACTTGCATAACTCAAAAAGTTGAGCTTTTTTCACCAAATCTGCACTAAATATAGAAAATTCAGAAGATTTCCAACCCAGGAAAGCAAGATTTATGATTCTAGCATGCATGGTTCAAAAGTTATTGTCATTATTAAATGATTGCTTTTTCGGACGTTTTAGGCTCAGAGAAGTGCAAAAATGGGCTTTCCAGCCTGCAAGTCACACTTTTACGAAAACTTGCATAACTCAAAAAGTTGAGCTTTTTTCACCAAATCTGCACTAAATATAGAAAATTCAGAAGATTTCCAACCCAGGAAAGCAAGAATTATGATTCTAGCATGCATGGTTCAAAAGTTATTGGCATTATTAAATGATTGCTTTTTCGGACGTTTCAGGCGCAGATAAGCTTAAAAATGGGCTTTCCAGCCTGCAAGTCACACTTTTATGAAAACTTGCATAACTCAAAAACTTGAGCTTTTTTCACCAAATCTGCACTAAATATAGAAAATTCAGAAGATTTCCAACCCAGGAAAGCAAGAATTATGATTCTAGCATGCATGGTTCAAAAGTTATTGTCATTATTAAATGATTGCTTTTTCGGACGTTTCAGGCGCAGATAAGCTTAAAAATGGGCTTTCCAGCCTGCAAGTCACACTTTTATGAAAACTTGCATAACTCAAAAAGTTGAGCTTTTTTCACCAAATCTGCACTAAATATAGAAAATTCAGAAGATTTCCAACCCAGGAAAGCAAGATTTATGATTCTAGCATGCATGGTTCAAAAGTTATTGTCATTATTAAATGATTGCTTTTTGGACGTTTTAGGCTCAGAGAAGTGCAAAAATGGGCTTTCCAGCCTGCAAGTCACACTTTTATGAAAACTTGCATAACTCAAAAAGTTGAGCTTTTTTCACCAAATCTGCACTAAATATAGAAAATTCAGAAGATTTCCAACCTAGAAAAGCAAGAATTATGATTCTAGCATGCATGGTTCCAAAGTTATTGTCATTATTAAATGATTGCTTTTTCGGACGTTTCAGGCGCAGATAAGCTTAAAAATGGGCTTTCCAGCCTGCAAGTCACACTTTTATGAAAACTTGCATAACTCAAAAAGTTGAGCTTTTTTCACCAAATCTGCACTAAATATAGAAAATTCAGAAGATTTCCAACCCAGGAAAGCAAGAATTATGATTCTAGCATGCATGGTTCAAAAGTTATTGTCATTATTAAATGATTGCTTTTTCGGACGTTTCAGGCGCAGATAAGCTTAAAAATGGGCTTTCCAGCCTGCAAGTCACACTTTTATGAAAACTTGCATAACTCAAAAAGTTGAGCTTTTTTCACCAAATCTGCACTAAATATAGAAAATTCAGAAGATTTCCAACCCAGGAAAGCAAGATTTATGATTCTAGCATGCATGGTTCAAAAGTTATTGTCATTATTAAATGATTGCTTTTTCGGACGTTTTAGGCTCAGAGAAGTGCAAAAATGGGCTTTCCAGCCTGCAAGTCACACTTTTATGAAAACTTGCATAACTCAAAAACTTGAGCTTTTTTCACCAAATCTGCACTAAATATAGAAAATTCAGAAGATTTCCAACCTAGAAAAGCAAGAATTATGATTCTAGCATGCATGGTTCCAAAGTTATTGTCATTATTAAATGATTGCTTTTTCGGACGTTTCAGGCGCAGATAAGCTTAAAAATGGGCTTTCCAGCCTGCAAGTCACACTTTTATGAAAACTTGCATAACTCAAAAAGTTGAGCTTTTTTCACCAAATCTGCACTAAATATAGAAAATTCAGAAGATTTCCAACCCAGGAAAGCAAGAATTATGATTCTAGCATGCATGGTTCAAAAGTTATTGTCATTATTAAATGATTGCTTTTTCGGACGTTTCAGGCGCAGATAAGCTTAAACATGGGCTTTCCAGCCTGCAAGTCACACTTTTATGAAAACTTGCATAACTCAAAAACTTGAGCTTTTTTCACCAAATCTGCACTAAATATAGAAAATTCAGAAGATTTCCAACCCAGGAAAGCAAGATTTATGATTCTAGCATGCATGGTTCAAAAGTTATTGTCATTATTAAATGATTGCTTTTTCGGACGTTTTAGGCTCAGAGAAGTGCAAAAATGGGCTTTCCAGCCTGCAAGTCACACTTTTATGAAAACTTGCATAACTCAAAAAGTTGAGCTTTTTTCACCAAATCTGCACTAAATATAGAAAATTCAGAAGATTTCCAACCCAGGAAAGCAAGAATTATGATTCTAGCATGCATGGTTCAAAAGTTATTGTCATTATTAAATGATTGCTTTTTCGGACGTTTCAGGCGCAGATAAGCTTAAAAATGGGCTTTCCAGCCTGCAAGTCACACTTTTATGAAAACTTGCATAACTCAAAAAGTTGAGCTTTTTTCACCAAATCTGCACTAAATATAGAAAATTCAGAAGATTTCCAACCCAGGAAAGCAAGATTTATGATTCTAGCATGCATGGTTCAAAAGTTATTGTCATTATTAAATGATTGCTTTTTCGGACGTTTTAGGCTCAGAGAAGTGCAAAAATGGGCTTTCCAGCCTGCAAGTCACACTTTTATGAAAACTTGCATAACTCAAAAACTTGAGCTTTTTTCACCAAATCTGCACTAAATATAGAAAATTCAGAAGATTTCCAAAAGATTTCCAACCCAGGAAAGCAAGATTTATGATTCTAGCATGCATGGTTCAAAAGTTATTGTCATTATAAATGATTGCTTTTTCGGACGTTTTAGGCTCAGAGAAGTGCAAAAATGGGCTTTCCAGCCTGCAAGTCACACTTTTATGAAAACTTGCATAACTCAAAAACTTGAGCTTTTTTCACCAAATCTGCACTAAATATAGAAAATTCAGAAGATTTCCAACCTAGAAAAGCAAGAATTATGATTCTAGCATGCATGGTTCCAAAGTTATTGTCATTATTAAATGATTGCTTTTTCGGACGTTTCAGGCGCAGATAAGCCTAAAAATGGGCTTTCCAGCCTGCAAGTCACACTTTTATGAAAACTTGCATAACTCAAAAAGTTGAGCTTTTTTCACCAAATCTGCACTAAATATAGAAAATTCAGAAGATTTCCAACCCAGGAAAGCAAGAATTATGATTCTAGCATGCATGGTTCAAAAGTTATTGTCATTATTAAATGATTGCTTTTTCGGACGTTTCAGGCGCAGATAAGCTTAAAAATGGGCTTTCCAGCCTGCAAGTCACACTTTTATGAAAACTTGCATAACTCAAAAAGTTGAGCTTTTTTCACCAAATCTGCACTAAATATAGAAAATTCAGAAGATTTCCAACCCAGGAAAGCAAGATTTATGATTCTAGCATGCATGGTTCAAAAGTTATTGTCATTATTAAATGATTGCTTTTTCGGACGTTTTAGGCTCAGAGAAGTGCAAAAATGGGCTTTCCAGCCTGCAAGTCACACTTTTATGAAAACTTGCATAACTCAAAAACTTGAGCTTTTTTCACCAAATCTGCACTAAATATAGAAAATTCAGAAGATTTCCAACCTAGGAAAAGCAAGAATTATGATTCTAGCATGCATGGTTCCAAAGTTATTGTCATTATTAAATGATTGCTTTTTCGGACGTTTCAGGCGCAGATAAGCTTAAAAATGGGCTTTCCAGCCTGCAAGTCACACTTTTATGAAAACTTGCATAACTCAAAAAGCTTGAGCTTTTTTCACCAAATCTGCACTAAATATAGAAAATTCAGAAGATTTCCAACCTAGAAAAGCAAGAATTATGATTCTAGCATGCATGGTTCCAAAGTTATTGTCATTATTAAATGATTGCTTTTTCGGACGTTTCAGGCGCAGATAAGTCTTAAAAATGGGCTTTCCAGCCTGCAAGTCACACTTTTATGAAAACTTGCATAACTCAAAAAGTTGAGCTTTTTTTCACCAAATCTGCACTAAATATAGAAAATTCAGAAGATTTCCAACCCAGGAAAGCAAGAATTATGATTCTAGCATGCATGGTTCAAAAGTTATTGTCATTATTAAATGATTGCTTTTTCGGACGTTTCAGGCGCAGATAAGCTTAAAAATGGGCTTTCAGCCTGCAAGTCACACTTTTATGAAAACTTGCATAACTCAAAAAACTTGAGCTTTTTTCACCAAATCTGCACTAAATATAGAAAATTCAGAAGATTTCAAACCCAGGAAAGCAAGAATTATGATTCTAGCATGCATGGTTCAAAAGTTATTGTCATTATTAAATGATTGCTTTTTCGGACCGTTTCAGGCGCAGATAAGGCTTAAAAATGGGCTTTCCAGCCTGCAAGTCACACTTTTATGAAAACTTGCATAACTCAAAAAGTTGAGCTTTTTTTCACCAAATCTGCACTAAATATAGAAAATTCAAGAAGATTTCCAACCTAGAAAAGCAAGAATTATGATTCTAGCATGCATGGTTCCAAAGTTATTGTCATTATTAAATGATTGCTTTTTCGGACGTTTCAGGCGCAGATAAGCTTAAAAATGGGCTTTCCAGCCTGCAAGTCACACTTTTATGAAAACTTGCATAACTCAAAAAGTTGAGCTTTTTTCACCAAAATCTGCACTAAATATAGAAAAATTCAGAAGATTTCAAACCCAGGAAAGCAAGAATTATGATTCTAGCATGCATGGTTCAAAAGTTATTGTCATTATTAAATGATTGCTTTTTTCGGACGTTTCAGGCGCAGATAAGCTTAAAAATGGGCTTTCCAGCCTGCAAGTCACACTTTTATGAAAACTTGCATAACTCAAAAAGTTGAGCTTTTTTCACCAAATCTGCACTAAATATAGAAAATTCAGAAGATTTCCAACCCAGGAAAGCAAGATTTATGATTTCTAGCATGCATGGTTCAAAAGTTATTGTCATTATTAAATGATTGCTTTTTCGGACGTTTTAGGCTCAGAGAAGTGCAAAAATGGGCTTTCCAGCCTGCAAGTCACACTTTTATGAAAAACTTGCATAACTCAAAAACTTGAGCTTTTTTCACCAAATCTGCACTAAATATAGAAAATTCAGAAGATTTCCAACCTAGAAAGCAAGAATTATGATTCTAGCATGCATGGTTCCAAAGTTATTGTCATTATTAAATGATTGCTTTTTTCGGACGTTTCAGGCGCAGATAAGCTTAAAAATGGGCTTTCCAGCCTGCAAGTCACACTTTTATGAAAACTTGCATAACTCAAAAAGTTGAGCTTTTTTCACCAAATCTGCACTAAATATAGAAAATTCAGAAGATTTCCAACCCAGGAAAGCAAGAATTATGATTCTAGCATGCATGGTTCAAAAGTTATTGTCATTATTAAATTATTGCTTTTTCGGACGTTTCAGGCGCAGATAAGCTTAAAAATGGGCTTTCCAGCCTGCAAGTCACACTTTTTATGAAAACTTGCATAACTCAAAAAGTTGAGCTTTTTTCACCAAATCTGCACTAAATATAGAAAATTCAGAAGATTTCCAACCCAGGAAAGCAAGATTTATGATTCTAGCATACATGGTTCAAAAGTTATTGTCATTATTAAATGATTGCTTTTTCGGACGTTTTAGGCTCAGAGAAGTGCAAAAATGGGCTTTCCAGCCTGCAAGTCACACTTTTTATGAAAACTTGCATAACTCAAAAACTTGAGCTTTTTTCACCAAATCTGCACTAAATATAGAAAAATTCAGAAGATTTCCAACCCAGGAAAGCAAGAATTATGATTCTAGCATGCATGGTTCAAAAGTTATTGTCATTATTAAATGATTGCTTTTTCGGACGTTTCAGGCGCAGATAAGCTTAAAAATGGGCTTTCCAGCCTGCAAGTCACACTTTTATAAAAGTTGAGCTTTTTTCACCAAATCTGCACTAAATATAGAAAATTCAGAAGATTTCCAACCCAGGAAAGCAAGATTTATGATTCTAGCATGCATGGTTCAAAAGTTATTGTCATTATTAAATGATTGCTTTTTCGGACGTTTTAGGCTCAGAGAAGTGCAAAAATGGGCTTTCCAGCCTGCAAGTCACACTTTTATGAAAACTTGCATAACTCAAAAACTTGAGCTTTTTTCACCAAATCTGCACTAAATATAGAAAATTCAGAAGATTTCCAACCTAGAAAAGCAAGAATTATGATTCTAGCATGCATGGTTCCAAAGTTATTGTCATTATTAAATGATTGCTTTTTCGGACGTTTCAGGCGCAGATAAGCTTAAAAATGGGCTTTCCAGCCTGCAAGTCACACTTTTATGAAAACTTGCATAACTCAAAAAGTTGAGCTTTTTTCACCAAATCTGCACTAAATATAGAAAATTCAGAAGATTTCCAACCCAGGAAAGCAAGAATTATGATTCTAGCATGCATGGTTCAAAAGTTATTGTCATTATTAAATGATTGCTTTTTCGGACGTTTCAGGCGCAGATAAGCTTAAAAATGGGCTTTCCAGCCTGCAAGTCACACTTTTATGAAAACTTGCATAACTCAAAAACTTGAGCTTTTTTCACCAAATCTGCACTAAATATAGAAAATTCAGAAGATTTCCAACCCAGGAAAGCAAGAATTATGATTCTAGCATGCATGGTTCAAAAGTTATTGTCAATATTAAATGATTGCTTTTTCGGACGTTTCAGGCGCAGATAAGCTTAAAAATGGGCTTTCCAGCCTGCAAGTCACACTTTTATGAAAACTTGCATAACTCAAAAAGTTGAGCTTTTTTCACCAAATCTGCACTAAATATAGAAAATTCAGAAGATTTCCAACCCAGGAAAGCAAGATTTATGATTCTAGCATGCATGGTTCAAAAGTTATTGTCATTATTAAATGATTGCTTTTTCGGACGTTTTAGGCTCAGAGAAGTGCAAAAATGGGCTTTCCAGCCTGCAAGTCACACTTTTATGAAAACTTGCATAACTCAAAAACTTGAGCTTTTTTCACCAAATCTACACTAAATATAGAAAATTCAGAAGATTTCCAACCTAGAAAAGCAAGAATTATGATTCTAGCATGCATGGTTCCAAAGTTATTGTCATTATTAAATGATTGCTTTTTCGGACGTTTCAGGCGCAGATAAGCTTAAAAATGGGCTTTCCAGCCTGCAAGTCACACTTTTATGAAAACTTGCATAACTCAAAAAGTTGAGCTTTTTTCACCAAATCTGCACTAAATATAGAAAATTCAGAAGATTTCCAACCCAGGAAAGCAAGAATTATGATTCTAGCATGCATGGTTCAAAAGTTATTGTCATTATTAAATGATTGCTTTTTCGGACGTTTCAGGCGCAGATAAGCTTAAAAATGGGCTTTCCAGCCTGCAAGTCACACTTTTATGAAAACTTGCATAACTCAAAAAGTTGAGCTTTTTTCACCAAATCTGCACTAAATATAGAAAATTCAGAAGATTTCCAACCCAGGAAAGCAAGATTTATGATTCTAGCATGCATGGTTCAAAAGTTATTGTCATTATTAAATGATTGCTTTTTCGGACGTTTTAGGCTCAGAGAAGTGCAAAAATGGGCTTTCCAGCCTGCAAGTCACACTTTTATGAAAACTTGCATAACTCAAAAACTTGAGCTTTTTTCACCAAATCTGCACTAAATATAGAAAATTCAGAAGATTTCCAACCTAGAAAAGCAAGAATTATGATTCTAGCATGCATGGTTCCAAAGTTATTGTCATTATTAAATGATTGCTTTTTCGGACGTTTCAGGCGCAGATAAGCTTAAAAATGGGCTTTCCAGCCTGCAAGTCACACTTTTATGAAAACTTGCATAACTCAAAAAGTTGAGCTTTTTTCACCAAATCTGCACTAAATATAGAAAATTCAGAAGATTTCCAACCCAGGAAAGCAGCAAGAATTATGATTCTAGCATGCATGGTTCAAAAGTTATTGTCATTATTAAATGATTGCTTTTTCGGACGTTTCAGGCGCAGATAAGCTTAAAAATGGGCTTTCCAGCCTGCAAGTCACACTTTTATGAAAACTTGCATAACTCAAAAAGTTGAGCTTTTTTCACCAAATCTGCACTAAATATAGAAAATTCAGAAGATTTCCAACCCAGGAAAGCAAGATTTATGATTCTAGCATGCATGGTTCAAAAGTTATTGTCATTATTAAATGATTGCTTTTTCGGACGTTTTAGGCTCAGAGAAGTGCAAAAATGGGCTTTCCAGCCTGCAAGTCACACTTTTATGAAAACTTGCATAACTCAAAAACTTGAGCTTTTTTCACCAAATCTGCACTAAATATAGAAAATTCAGAAGATTTCCAACCTAGAAAAGCAAGAATTATGATTCTAGCATGCATGGTTCCAAAGTTATTGTCATTATTAAATGATTGCTTTTTCGGACGTTTCAGGCGCAGATAAGCTTAAAAATGGGCTTTCCAGCCTGCAAGTCACACTTTTATGAAAACTTGCATAACTCAAAAAGTTGAGCTTTTTTCACCAAATCTGCACTAAATATAGAAAATTCAGAAGATTTCCAACCCAGGAAAGCAAGATTTATGATTCTAGCATGCATGGTTCAAAAGTTATTGTCATTATTAAATGATTGCTTTTTCGGACGTTTCAGGCGCAGATAAGCTTAAAAATGGGCTTTCCAGCCTGCAAGTCACACTTTTATGAAAACTTGCATAACTCAAAAACTTGAGCTTTTTTCACCAAATCTGCACTAAATATAGAAAATTCAGAAGATTTCCAACCTAGAAAAGCAAGAATTATGATTCTAGCATGCATGGTTCCAAAGTTATTGTCATTATTAAATGATTGCTTTTTCGGACGTTTCAGGCGCAGATAAGCTTAAAAATGGGCTTTCCAGCCTGCAAGTCACACTTTTATGAAAACTTGCATAACTCAAAAAGTTGAGCTTTTTTCACCAAATCTGCACTAAATATAGAAAATTCAGAAGATTTCCAACCCAGGAAAGCAAGAATTATGATTCTAGCATGCATGGTTCAAAAGTTATTGTCATTATTAAATGATTGCTTTTTCGGACGTTTCAGGCGCAGATAAGCTTAAAAATGGGCTTTCCAGCCTGCAAGTCACACTTTTATGAAAACTTGCATAACTCAAAAAGTTGAGCTTTTTTCACCAAATCTGCACTAAATATAGAAAATTCAGAAGATTTCCAACCCAGGAAAGCAAGATTTATGATTCTAGCATGCATGGTTCAAAAGTTATTGTCATTATTAAATGATTGCTTTTTCGGACGTTTTAGGCTCAGAGAAGTGCAAAAATGGGCTTTCCAGCCTGCAAGTCACACTTTTATGAAAACTTGCATAACTCAAAAACTTGAGCTTTTTTCACCAAATCTGCACTAAATATAGAAAATTCAGAAGATTTCCAACCTAGAAAAGCAAGAATTATGATTCTAGCATGCATGGTTCCAAAGTTATTGTCATTATTAAATGATTGCTTTTTCGGACGTTTCAGGCGCAGATAAGCTTAAAAATGGGCTTTCCAGCCTGCAAGTCACACTTTTATGAAAACTTGCATAGCTCAAAAAGTTGAGCTTTTTTCACCAAATCTGCACTAAATATAGAAAATTCAGAAGATTTCCAACCCAGGAAAGCAAGATTTATGATTCTAGCATGCATGGTTCAAAAGTTATTGTCATTATAAATGATTGCTTTTTCGGACGTTTTAGGCTCAGAGAAGTGCAAAAATGGGCTTTCCAGCCTGCAAGTCACACTTTTATGAAAACTTGCATAACTCAAAAACTTGAGCTTTTTTCACCAAATCTGCACTAAATATAGAAAATTCAGAAGATTTCCAACCTAGAAAAGCAAGAATTATGATTCTAGCATGCATGGTTCCAAAGTTATTGTCATTATTAAATGATTGCTTTTTCGGACGTTTCAGGCGCAGATAAGCTTAAAAATGGGCTTTCCAGCCTGCAAGTCACACTTTTATGAAAACTTGCATAACTCAAAAACTTGAGCTTTTTTCACCAAATCTGCACTAAATATAGAAAATTCAGAAGATTTCCAACCCAGGAAAGCAAGAATTATGATTCTAGCATGCATGGTTCAAAAGTTATTGTCATTATTAAATGATTGCTTTTTCGGACGTTTCAAGCGCAGATAAGCTTAAAAATGGGCTTTCCAGCCTGCAAGTCACACTTTTATGAAAACTTGCATAACTCAAAAAGTTGAGCTTTTTTCACCAAATCTGCACTAAATATAGAAAATTCAGAAGATTTCCAACCCAGGAAAGCAAGATTTATGATTCTAGCATGCATGGTTCAAAAGTTATTGTCATTATTAAATGATTGCTTTTTCGGACGTTTTAGGCTCAGAGAAGTGCAAAAATGGGCTTTCCAGCCTGCAAGTCACACTTTTATGAAAACTTGCATAACTCAAAAACTTGAGCTTTTTTCACCAAATCTGCACTAAATATAGAAAATTCAGAAGATTTCCAACCCAGGAAAGCAAGATTTATGATTCTAGCATGCATGGTTCAAAAGTTATTGTCATTATTAAATGATTGCTTTTTCGGACGTTTTAGGCTCAGAGAAGTGCAAAAATGGGCTTTCCAGCCTGCAAGTCACACTTTTATGAAAACTTGCATAACTCAAAAACTTGAGCTTTTTTCACCAAATCTGCACTAAATATAGAAAATTCAGAAGATATCCAACCTAGAAAAGCAAGAATTATGATTCTAGCATGCATGGTTCCAAAGTTATTGTCATTATTAAATGATTGCTTTTTCGGACGTTTCAGGCGCAGATAAGCTTAAAAATGGGCTTTCCAGCCTGCAAGTCACACTTTTATGAAAACTTGCATAACTCAAAAAGTTGAGCTTTTTTCACCAAATCTGCACTAAATATAGAAAATTCAGAAGATTTCCAACCCAGGAAAGCAAGAATTATGATTCTACCATGCATGGTTCAAAAGTTATTGTCATTATTAAATGATTGCTTTTTCGGACGTTTCAGGCGCAGATAAGCTTAAAAATGGGCTTTCAGCCTGCAAGTCACACTTTTATGAAAACTTGCATAACTCAAAAAGTTGAGCTTTTTTCACCAAATCTGCACTAAATATAGAAAATTCAGAAGATTTCCAACCCAGGAAAGCAAGATTTATGATTCTAGCATGCATGGTTCAAAAGTTATTGTCATTATTAAATGATTGCTTTTTTGGACGTTTTAGGCTCAGAGAAGTGCAAAAATGGGCTTTCCAGCCTGCAAGTCACACTTTTATGAAAACTTGCATAACTCAAAAACTTGAGCTTTTTTCACCAAATCTGCACTAAATATAGAAAATTCAGAAGATTTCCAACCTAGAAAAGCAAGAATTATGATTCTAGCATGCATGGTTCCAAAGTTATTGTCATTATTAAATGATTGCTTTTTCGGACGTTTCAGGCGCAGATAAGCTTAAAAATGGGCTTTCCAGCCTGCAAGTCACACTTTTATGAAAACTTGCATAACTCAAAAAGTTGAGCTTTTTTCACCAAATCTGCACTAAATATAGAAAATTCAGAAGATTTCCAACCCAGGAAAGCAAGAATTATGATTCTAGCATGCATGGTTCAAAAGTTATTGTCATTATTAAATGATTGCTTTTTCGGACGTTTCAGGCGCAGATAAGCTTAAAAATGGGCTTTCCAGCCTGCAAGTCACACTTTTATGAAAACTTGCATAACTCAAAAAGTTGAGCTTTTTTCACCAAATCTGCACTAAATATAGAAAATTCAGAAGATTTCTAACCCAGGAAAGCAAGAATTATGATTCTAGCATGCATGGTTCAAAAGTTATTGTCATTATTAAATGATTGCTTTTTCGGACGTTTCAGGCGCAGATAAGCTTAAAAATGGGCTTTCCAGCCTGCAAGTCACACTTTTATGAAAACTTGCATAACTCAAAAAGTTGAGCTTTTTTCACCAAATCTGCACTAAATATAGAAAATTCAGAAGATTTCCAACCTAGAAAAGCAAGAATTATGATTCTAGCATGCATGGTTCCAAAGTTATTGTCATTATTAAATGATTGCTTTTTCGGACGTTTCAGGCGCAGAGAAGCTTAAAAATGGGCTTTCCAGCCTGCAAGTCACACTTTTATGAAAACTTGCATAACTCAAAAACTTGAGCTTTTTTCACCAAATCTGCACTAAATATAGAAAATTCAGAAGATTTCCAACCCAGGAAAGCAAGATTTATGATTCTAGCATGCATGGTTCAAAAGTTATTGTCATTATTAAATGATTGCTTTTTCGGACGTTTTAGGCTCAGAGAAGTGCAAAAATGGGCTTTCCATCCTGCAAGTCACACTTTTATGAAAACTTGCATAACTCAAAAAGTTGAGCTTTTTTCACCAAATCTGCACTAAATATAGAAAATTCAGAAGATTTCCAACCCAGGAAAGCAAGATTTATGATTCTAGCATGCATGGTTCAAAAGTTATTGTCATTATTAAATGATTGCTTTTTCGGACGTTTTAGGCTCAGAGAAGTGCAAAAATGGGCTTTCCAGCCTGCAAGTCACACTTTTATGAAAACTTGCATAACTCAAAAACTTGAGCTTTTTTCACCAAATCTGCACTAAATATAGAAAATTCAGAAGATTTCCAACCTAGAAAAGCAAGAATTATGATTCTAGCATGCATGGTTCCAAAGTTATTGTCATTATTAAATGATTGCTTTTTCGGACGTTTCAGGCGCAGATAAGCTTAAAAATGGGCTTTCCAGCCTGCAAGTCACACTTTTATGAAAACTTGCATAACTCAAAAAGTTGAGCTTTTTTCACCAAATCTGCACTAAATATAGAAAATTCAGAAGATTTCCAACCCAGGAAAGCAAGAATTATGATTCTAGCATGCATGGTTCAAAAGTTATTGTCATTATTAAATGATTGCTTTTTCGGACGTTTCAGGCGCAGATAAGCTTAAAAATGGGCTTTCCAGCCTGCAAGTCACACTTTTGTGAAAACTTGCATAACTCAAAAAGTTGAGCTTTTTTCACCAAATCTGCACTAAATATAGAAAATTCAGAAGATTTCCAACCCAGGAAAGCAAGATTTATGATTCTAGCATGCATGGTTCAAAAGTTATTGTCATTATTAAATGATTGCTTTTTCGGACGTTTTAGGCTCAGAGAAGTGCAAAAATGGGCTTTCCAGCCTGCAAGTCACACTTTTATGAAAACTTGCATAACTCAAAAACTTGAGCTTTTTTCACCAAATCTGCACTAAATATAGAAAATTCAGAAGATTTCCAACCTAGAAAAGCAAGAATTATGATTCTAGCATGCATGGTTCCAAAGTTATTGTCATTATTAAATGATTGCTTTTTCGGACGTTTCAGGCGCAGATAAGCTTAAAAATGGGCTTTCCAGCCTGCAAGTCACACTTTTATGAAAACTTGCATAACTCAAAAAGTTGAGCTTTTTTCACCAAATCTGCACTAAATATAGAAAATTCAGAAGATTTCCAACCCAGGAAAGCAAGAATTATGATTCTAGCATGCATGGTTCAAAAGTTATTGTCATTATTAAATGATTGCTTTTTCGGACGTTTCAGGCGCAGATAAGCTTAAAAATGGGCTTTCCAGCCTGCAAGTCACACTTTTATGAAAACTTGCATAACTCAAAAAGTTGAGCTTTTTTCACCAAATCTGCACTAAATATAGAAAATTCAGAAGATTTCCAACCCAGGAAAGCAAGAATTATGATTCTAGCATGCATGGTTCAAAAGGTATTCTCATTATTAAATGATTGCTTTTTCGGACGTTTCAGGCGCAGATAAGCTTAACAATGGGCTTTCCAGCCTGCAAGTCACACTTTTATGAAAACTTGCATAACTCAAAAACTTGAGCTTTTTTCACCAAATCTGCACTAAATATAGAAAATTCAGAAGATTTCCAACCCAGGAAAGCAAGATTTATGATTCTAGCATGCATGGTTCAAAAGTTATTGTCATTATTAAATGATTGCTTTTTCGGACGTTTTAGGCTCGAGAAGTGCAAAAATGGGCTTTCCAGCCTGCAAGTCACACTTTTATGAAAACTTGCATAACTCAAAAACTTGAGCTTTTTTCACCAAATCTGCACTAAATATAGAAAATTCAGAAGATTTCCAACCTAGAAAAGCAAGAATTATGATTCTAGCATGCATGGTTCCAAAGTTATTGTCATTATTAAATGATTGCTTTTTCGGACGTTTCAGGCGCAGATAAGCTTAAAAATGGGCTTTCCAGCCTGCAAGTCACACTTTTATGAAAACTGCATAACTCAAAAAGTTGAGCTTTTTTCACCAAATCTGCACTAAATATAGAAAATTCAGAAGATTTCCAACCCAGGAAAGCAAGAATTATGATTCTAGCATGCATGGTTCAAAAGTTATTGTCATTATTAAATGATTGCTTTTTCGGACGTTTCAGGCGCAGATAAGCTTAAAAATGGGCTTTCCAGCCTGCAAGTCACACTTTTATGAAAACTTGCATAGCTCAAAAAGTTGAGCTTTTTTCACCAAATCTGCACTAAATATAGAAAATTCAGAAGATTTCCAACCCAGGAAAGCAAGATTTATGATTCTAGCATGCATGGTTCAAAAGTTATTGTCATTATAAATGATTGCTTTTTCGGACGTTTTAGGCTCAGAGAAGTGCAAAAATGGGCTTTCCAGCCTGCAAGTCACACTTTTATGAAAACTTGCATAACTCAAAAACTTGAGCTTTTTTCACCAAATCTGCACTAAATATAAAAAATTCAGAAGATTTCCAACCTAGAATAGCAAGAATTATGATTCTAGCATGCATGGTTCCAAAGTTATTGTCATTATTAAATGATTGCTTTTTCGGACGTTTCAGGCGCAGATAAGCTTAAAAATGGGCTTTCCAGCCTGCAAGTCACACTTTTATGAAAACTTGCATAACTCAAAAAGTTGAGCTTTTTTCACCAAATCTGCACTAAATATAGAAAATTCAGAAGATTTCCAACCCAGGAAAGCAAGAATTATGATTCTAGCATGCATGGTTCAAAAGTTATTGTCATTATTAAATGATTGCTTTTTCGGACGTTTCAAGCGCAGATAAGCTTAAAAATGGGCTTTCCAGCCTGCAAGTCACACTTTTATGAAAACTTGCATAACTCAAAAAGTTGAGCTTTTTTCACCAAATCTGCACTAAATATAGAAAATTCAGAAGATTTCCAACCCAGGAAAGCAAGATTTATGATTCTAGCATGCATGGTTCAAAAGTTATTGTCATTATTAAATGATTGCTTTTTCGGACGTTTTAGGCTCAGAGAAGTGCAAAAATGGGCTTTCCAGCCTGCAAGTCACACTTTTATGAAAACTTGCATAACTCAAAAAGTTGAGCTTTTTTCACCAAATCTGCACTAAATATATAAAATTCAGAAGATTTCCAACCTAGAAAAGCAAGAATTATGATTCTAGCATGCATGGTTCCAAAGTTATTGTCATTATTAAATGATTGCTTTTTCGGACGTTTCAGGCGCAGATAAGCTTAAAAATGGGCTTTCCAGCCTGCAAGTCACACTTTTATGAAAACTTGCATAACTCAAAAAGTTGAGCTTTTTTCACCAAATCTGCACTAAATATAGAAAATTCAGAAGATTTCCAACCCAGGAAAGCAAGATTTATGATTCTAGCATGCATGGTTCAAAAGTTATTGTCATTATTAAATGATTGCTTTTTCGGACGTTTTAGGCTCAGAGACGTGCAAAAATGGGCTTTCCAGCCTGCAAGTCACACTTTTATGAAAACTTGCATAACTCAAAAACTTGAGCTTTTTTCACCAAATCTGCACTAAATATAGAAAATTCAGAAGATTTCCAACCTAGAAAAGCAAGAATTATGATTCTAGCATGCATGGTTCCAAAGTTATTGTCATTATTAAATGATTGCTTTTTCGGACGTTTCAGGCGCAGATAAGCTTAAAAATGGGCTTTCCAGCCTGCAAGTCACACTTTTATGAAAACTTGCATAACTCAAAAAGTTGAGCTTTTTTCACCAAATCTGCACTAAATATAGAAAATTCAGAAGATTTCCAACCCAGGAAAGCAAGAATTATGATTCTAGCATGCATGGTTCAAAAGTTATTGTCATTATTAAATGATTGCTTTTTCGGACGTTTCAGGCGCAGATAAGCTTAAAAATGGGCTTTCAGCCTGCAAGTCACACTTTTATGAAAACTTGCATAACTCAAAAAGTTGAGCTTTTTTCACCAAATCTGCACTAAATATAGAAAAAATTCAGAAGATTTCCAACCTAGAAAAGCAAGAATTATGATTCTAGCATGCATGGTTCCAAAGTTATTGTCATTATTAAATGATTGCTTTTTCGGACGTTTCAGGCGCAGATAAGCTTAAAAATGGGCTTTCCAGCCTGCAAGTCACACTTTTATGAAAACTTGCATAACTCAAAAAGTTGAGCTTTTTTCACCAAATCTGCACTAAATATAGAAAATTCAGAAGATTTCCAACCCAGGAAAGCAAGAATTATGATTCTAGCATGCATGGTTCAAAAGTTATTGTCATTATTAAATGATTGCTTTTTCGGACGTTTCAGGCGCAGATAAGCTTAAAAATGGGCTTTCCAGCCTGCAAGTCACACTTTTATGAAACCTTGCATAACTCAAAAAGTTGAGCTTTTTTCACCAAATCTGCACTAAATATAGAAAATTCAGAAGATTTCCAACCCAGGAAAGCAAGAATTATGATTCTAGTATGCATGGTTCAAAAGTTATTGTCATTATTAAATGATTGCTTTTTCGGACGTTTCAGGCGCAGATAAGCTTAAAAATGGGCTTTCCAGCCTGCAAGTCACACTTTTATGAAAACTTGCATAACTCAAAAAGTTGAGCTTTTTTCACCAAATCTGCACTAAATATAGAAAATTCAGAAGATTTCCAACCCAGGAAAGCAAGATTTATGATTCTAGCATGCATGGTTCAAAAGTTATTGTCATTATAAATGATTGCTTTTTCGGACGTTTTAGGCTCAGAGAAGTGCAAAAATGGGCTTTCCAGCCTGCAAGTCACACTTTTATGAAAACTTGCATAACTCAAAAACTTGAGCTTTTTTCACCAAATCTGCACTAAATATAGAAAATTCAGAAGATTTCCAACCTAGAAAAGCAAGAATTATGATTCTAGCATGCATGGTTCCAAAGTTATTGTCATTATTAAATGATTGCTTTTTCGGACGTTTCAGGCGCAGATAAGCTTAAAAATGGGCTTTCCAGCCTGCAAGTCACACTTTTATGAAAACTTGCATAACTCAAAAAGTTGAGCTTTTTTCACCAAATCTGCACTAAATATAGAAAATTCAGAAGATTTCCAACCCAGGAAAGCAAGAATTATGATTCTAGCATGCATGGTTCAAAAGTTATTGTCATTATTAAATGATTGCTTTTTCGGACGTTTCAAGCGCAGATAAGCTTAAAAATGGGCTTTCCAGCCTGCAAGTCACACTTTTATGAAAACTTGCATAACTCAAAAAGTTGAGCTTTTTTCACCAAATCTGCACTAAATATAGAAAATTCAGAAGATTTCCAACCCAGGAAAGCAAGATTTATGATTCTAGCATGCATGGTTCAAAAGTTATTGTCATTATTAAATGATTGCTTTTTCGGACGTTTTAGGCTCAGAGAAGTGCAAAAATGGGCTTTCCAGCCTGCAAGTCACACTTTTATGAAAACTTGCATAACTCAAAAAGTTGAGCTTTTTTCACCAAATCTGCACTAAATATATAAAATTCAGAAGATTTCCAACCTAGAAAAGCAAGAATTATGATTCTAGCATGCATGGTTCCAAAGTTATTGTCATTATTAAATGATTGCTTTTTCGGACGTTTCAGGCGCAGATAAGCTTAAAAATGGGCTTTCCAGCCTGCAAGTCACACTTTTATGAAAACTTGCATAACTCAAAAAGTTGAGCTTTTTTCACCAAATCTGCACTAAATATAGAAAATTCAGAAGATTTCCAACCCAGGAAAGCAAGATTTATGATTCTAGCATGCATGGTTCAAAAGTTATTGTCATTATTAAATGATTGCTTTTTCGGACGTTTTAGGCTCAGAGAAGTGCAAAAATGGGCTTTCCAGCCTGCAAGTCACACTTTTATGAAAACTTGCATAACTCAAAAACTTGAGCTTTTTTCACCAAATCTGCACTAAATATAGAAAATTCAGAAGATTTCCAACCTAGAAAAGCAAGAATTATTATTCTAGCATGCATGGTTCCAAAGTTATTGTCATTATTAAATGATTGCTTTTTCGGACGTTTCAGGCGCAGATAAGCTTAAAAATGGGCTTTCCAGCCTGCAAGTCACACTTTTATGAAAACTTGCATAACTCAAAAAGTTGAGCTTTTTTCACCAAATCTGCACTAAATATAGAAAATTCAGAAGATTTCCAACCCAGGAAAGCAAGAATTATGATTCTAGCATGCATGGTTCAAAAGTTATTGTCATTATTAAATGATTGCTTTTTCGGACGTTTCAGGCGCAGATAAGCTTAAAAATGGGCTTTCAGCCTGCAAGTCACACTTTTATGAAAACTTGCATAACTCAAAAAGTTGAGCTTTTTTCACCAAATCTGCACTAAATATAGAAAATTCAGAAGATTTCCAACCCAGGAAAGCAAGATTTATGATTCTAGCATGCATGGTTCAAAAGTTATTGTCATTATTAAATGATTGCTTTTTCGGACGTTTCAGGCGCAGATAAGCTTAAAAATGGGCTTTCCAGCCTGCAAGTCACACTTTTATGAAAACTTGCATAACTCAAAAACTTGAGCTTTTTTCACCAAATCTGCACTAAATATAGAAAATTCAGAAGATTTCCAACCCAGGAAAGCAAGATTTATGATTCTAGCATGCATGGTTCAAAAGTTATTGTCATTATTAAATGATTGCTTTTTCGGACGTTTTAGGCTCAGAGAAGTGCAAAAATGGGCTTTCCAGCCTGCAAGTCACACTTTTATGAAAACTTGCATAACTCAAAAACTTGAGCTTTTTTCACCAAATCTGCACTAAATATAGAAAATTCAGAAGATTTCCAACCTAGAAAAGCAAGAATTATGATTCTAGCATGCATGGTTCCAAAGTTATTGTCATTATTAAATGATTGCTTTTTCGGACGTTTCAGGCGCAGATAAGCTTAAAAATGGGCTTTCCAGCCTGCAAGTCACACTTTTATGAAAACTGCATAACTCAAAAAGTTGAGCTTTTTTCACCAAATCTGCACTAAATATAGAAAATTCAGAAGATTTCCAACCCAGGAAAGCAAGAATTATGATTCTAGCATGCATGGTTCAAAAGTTATTGTCATTATTAAATGATTGCTTTTTCGGACGTTTCAAGCGCAGATAAGCTTAAAAATGGGCTTTCCAGCCTGCAAGTCACACTTTTATGAAAACTTGCATAACTCAAAAAGTTGAGCTTTTTTCACCAAATCTGCACTAAATATAGAAAATTCAGAAGATTTCCAACCCAGGAAAGCAAGATTTATGATTCTAGCATGCATGGTTCAAAAGTTATTGTCATTATTAAATGATTGCTTTTTCGGACGTTTTAGGCTCAGAGAAGTGCAAAAATGGGCTTTCCAGCCTGCAAGTCACACTTTTATGAAAACTTGCATAACTCAAAAAGTTGAGCTTTTTTCACCAAATCTGCACTAAATATATAAAATTCAGAAGATTTCCAACCTAGAAAAGCAAGAATTATGATTCTAGCATGCATGGTTCCAAAGTTATTGTCATTATTAAATGATTGCTTTTTCGGACGTTTCAGGCGCAGATAAGCTTAAAAATGGGCTTTCCAGCCTGCAAGTCACACTTTTATGAAAACTTGCATAACTCAAAAAGTTGAGCTTTTTTCACCAAATCTGCACTAAATATAGAAAATTCAGAAGATTTCCAACCCAGGAAAGCAAGATTTATGATTCTAGCATGCATGGTTCAAAAGTTATTGTCATTATTAAATGATTGCTTTTTCGGACGTTTTAGGCTCAGAGAAGTGCAAAAATGGGCTTTCCAGCCTGCAAGTCACACTTTTATGAAAACTTGCATAACTCAAAAACTTGAGCTTTTTTCACCAAATCTGCACTAAATATAGAAAATTCAGAAGATTTCCAACCTAGAAAAGCAAGAATTATGATTCTAGCATGCATGGTTCCAAAGTTATTGTCATTATTAAATGATTGCTTTTTCGGACGTTTCAGGCGCAGATAAGCTTAAAAATGGGCTTTCCAGCCTGCAAGTCACACTTTTATGAAAACTTGCATAACTCAAAAAGTTGAGCTTTTTTCACCAAATCTGCACTAAATATAGAAAATTCAGAAGATTTCCAACCCAGGAAAGCAAGAATTATGATTCTAGCATGCATGGTTCAAAAGTTATTGTCATTATTAAATGATTGCTTTTTCGGACGTTTCAGGCGCAGATAAGCTTAAAAATGGGCTTTCAGCCTGCAAGTCACACTTTTATGAAAACTTGCATAACTCAAAAAGTTGAGCTTTTTTCACCAAATCTGCACTAAATATAGAAAATTCAGAAGATTTCCAACCCAGGAAAGCAAGATTTATGATTCTAGCATGCATGGTTCAAAAGTTATTGTCATTATTAAATGATTGCTTTTTCGGACGTTTCAGGCGCAGATAAGCTTAAAAATGGGCTTTTCAGCCTGCAAGTCACACTTTTATGAAAACTTGCATAACTCAAAAAGTTGAGCTTTTTTCACCAAATCTGCACTAAATATAGAAAATTCAGAAGATTTCCAACCCAGGAAAGCAAGAATTATGATTCTAGCATGCATGGTTCAAAAGTTATTCTCATTATTAAATGATTGCTTTTTCGGACGTTTCAGGCGCAGATAAGCTTAAAAATGGGCTTTCCAGCCTGCAAGTCACACTTTTATGAAAACTTGCATAACTCAAAAACTTGAGTTTTTTTCACCAAATCTGCACTAAATATAGAAAATTCAGAAGATTTCCAACCCAGGAAAGCAAGATTTATGATTCTAGCATGCATGGTTCAAAAGTTATTGTCATTATTAAATGATTGCTTTTTCGGACGTTTTAGGCTCAGAGAAGTGCAAAAATGGGCTTTCCAGCCTGCAAGTCACACTTTTATGAAAACTTGCATAACTCAAAAACTTGAGCTTTTTTCACCAAATCTGCACTAAATATAGAAAATTCAGAAGATTTCCAACCTAGAAAAGCAAGAATTATGATTCTAGCATGCATGGTTCCAAAGTTATTGTCATTATTAAATGATTGCTTTTTCGGACGTTTCAGGCGCAGATAAGCTTAAAAATGGGCTTTCCAGCCTGCAAGTCACACTTTTATGAAAACTTGCATAACTCAAAAAGTTGAGCTTTTTTCACCAAATCTGCACTAAATATAGAAAATTCAGAAGATTTCCAACCCAGGAAAGCAAGAATTATGATTCTAGCATGCATGGTTCAAAAGTTATTGTCATTATTAAATGATTGCTTTTTCGGACGTTTCAGGCGCAGATAAGCTTAAAAATGGGCTTTCCAGCCTGCAAGTCACACTTTTATGAAACCTTGCATAACTCAAAAAGTTGAGCTTTTTTCACCAAATCTGCACTAAATATAGAAAATTCAGAAGATTTCCAACCCAGGAAAGCAAGAATTATGATTCTAGTATGCATGGTTCAAAAGTTATTGTCATTATTAAATGATTGCTTTTTCGGACGTTTCAGGCGCAGATAAGCTTAAAAATGGGCTTTCCAGCCTGCAAGTCACACTTTTATGAAAACTTGCATAACTCAAAAAGTTGAGCTTTTTTCACCAAATCTGCACTAAATATAGAAAATTCAGAAGATTTCCAACCCAGGAAAGCAAGATTTATGATTCTAGCATGCATGGTTCAAAAGTTATTGTCATTATAAATGATTGCTTTTTCGGACGTTTTAGGCTCAGAGAAGTGCAAAAATGGGCTTTCCAGCCTGCAAGTCACACTTTTATGAAAACTTGCATAACTCAAAAACTTGAGCTTTTTTCACCAAATCTGCACTAAATATAGAAAATTCAGAAGATTTCCAACCTAGAAAAGCAAGAATTATGATTCTAGCATGCATGGTTCCAAAGTTATTGTCATTATTAAATGATTGCTTTTTCGGACGTTTCAGGCGCAGATAAGCTTAAAAATGGGCTTTCCAGCCTGCAAGTCACACTTTTATGAAAACTTGCATAACTCAAAAAGTTGAGCTTTTTTCACCAAATCTGCACTAAATATAGAAAATTCAGAAGATTTCCAACCCAGGAAAGCAAGAATTATGATTCTAGCATGCATGGTTCAAAAGTTATTGTCATTATTAAATGATTGCTTTTTCGGACGTTTCAAGCGCAGATAAGCTTAAAAATGGGCTTTCCAGCCTGCAAGTCACACTTTTATGAAAACTTGCATAACTCAAAAAGTTGAGCTTTTTTCACCAAATCTGCACTAAATATAGAAAATTCAGAAGATTTCCAACCCAGGAAAGCAAGATTTATGATTCTAGCATGCATGGTTCAAAAGTTATTGTCATTATTAAATGATTGCTTTTTCGGACGTTTTAGGCTCAGAGAAGTGCAAAAATGGGCTTTCCAGCCTGCAAGTCACACTTTTATGAAAACTTGCATAACTCAAAAAGTTGAGCTTTTTTCACCAAATCTGCACTAAATATATAAAATTCAGAAGATTTCCAACCTAGAAAAGCAAGAATTATGATTCTAGCATGCATGGTTCCAAAGTTATTGTCATTATTAAATGATTGCTTTTTCGGACGTTTCAGGCGCAGATAAGCTTAAAAATGGGCTTTCCAGCCTGCAAGTCACACTTTTATGAAAACTTGCATAACTCAAAAAGTTGAGCTTTTTTCACCAAATCTGCACTAAATATAGAAAATTCAGAAGATTTCCAACCCAGGAAAGCAAGATTTATGATTCTAGCATGCATGGTTCAAAAGTTATTGTCATTATTAAATGATTGCTTTTTCGGACGTTTTAGGCTCAGAGAAGTGCAAAAATGGGCTTTCCAGCCTGCAAGTCACACTTTTATGAAAACTTGCATAACTCAAAAACTTGAGCTTTTTTCACCAAATCTGCACTAAATATAGAAAATTCAGAAGATTTCCAACCTAGAAAAGCAAGAATTATTATTCTAGCATGCATGGTTCCAAAGTTATTGTCATTATTAAATGATTGCTTTTTCGGACGTTTCAGGCGCAGATAAGCTTAAAAATGGGCTTTCCAGCCTGCAAGTCACACTTTTATGAAAACTTGCATAACTCAAAAAGTTGAGCTTTTTTCACCAAATCTGCACTAAATATAGAAAATTCAGAAGATTTCCAACCCAGGAAAGCAAGAATTATGATTCTAGCATGCATGGTTCAAAAGTTATTGTCATTATTAAATGATTGCTTTTTCGGACGTTTCAGGCGCAGATAAGCTTAAAAATGGGCTTTCAGCCTGCAAGTCACACTTTTATGAAAACTTGCATAACTCAAAAAGTTGAGCTTTTTTCACCAAATCTGCACTAAATATAGAAAATTCAGAAGATTTCCAACCCAGGAAAGCAAGATTTATGATTCTAGCATGCATGGTTCAAAAGTTATTGTCATTATTAAATGATTGCTTTTTCGGACGTTTCAGGCGCAGATAAGCTTAAAAATGGGCTTTCCAGCCTGCAAGTCACACTTTTATGAAAACTTGCATAACTCAAAAAGTTGAGCTTTTTTCACCAAATCTGCACTAAATATAGAAAATTCAGAAGATTTCCAACCCAGGAAAGCAAGAATTATGATTCTAGCATGCATGGTTCAAAAGTTATTCTCATTATTAAATGATTGCTTTTTCGGACGTTTCAGGCGCAGATAAGCTTAAAAATGGGCTTTCCAGCCTGCAAGTCACACTTTTATGAAAACTTGCATAACTCAAAAACTTGAGTTTTTTTCACCAAATCTGCACTAAATATAGAAAATTCAGAAGATTTCCAACCCAGGAAAGCAAGATTTATGATTCTAGCATGCATGGTTCAAAAGTTATTGTCATTATTAAATGATTGCTTTTTCGGACGTTTTAGGCTCAGAGAAGTGCAAAAATGGGCTTTCCAGCCTGCAAGTCACACTTTTATGAAAACTTGCATAACTCAAAAACTTGAGCTTTTTTCACCAAATCTGCACTAAATATAGAAAATTCAGAAGATTTCCAACCTAGAAAAGCAAGAATTATGATTCTAGCATGCATGGTTCCAAAGTTATTGTCATTATTAAATGATTGCTTTTTCGGACGTTTCAGGCGCAGATAAGCTTAAAAATGGGCTTTCCAGCCTGCAAGTCACACTTTTATGAAAACTTGCATAACTCAAAAAGTTGAGCTTTTTTCACCAAATCTGCACTAAATATAGAAAATTCAGAAGATTTCCAACCCAGGAAAGCAAGAATTATGATTCTAGCATGCATGGTTCAAAAGTTATTGTCATTATTAAATGATTGCTTTTTCGGACGTTTCAGGCGCAGATAAGCTTAAAAATGGGCTTTCCAGCCTGCAAGTCACACTTTTATGAAACCTTGCATAACTCAAAAAGTTGAGCTTTTTTCACCAAATCTGCACTAAATATAGAAAATTCAGAAGATTTCCAACCCAGGAAAGCAAGAATTATGATTCTAGCATGCATGGTTCAAAAGTTATTGTCATTATTAAATGATTGCTTTTTCGGACGTTTCAGGCGCAGATAAGCTTAAAAATGGGCTTTCCAGCCTGCAAGTCACACTTTTATGAAAACTTGCATAACTCAAAAAGTTGAGCTTTTTTCACCAAATCTGCACTAAATATAGAAAATTCAGAAGATTTCCAACCCAGGAAAGCAAGATTTATGATTCTAGCATGCATGGTTCAAAAGTTATTGTCATTATTAAATGATTGCTTTTTCGGACGTTTTAGGCTCAGAGAAGTGCAAAAATGGGCTTTCCAGCCTGCAAGTCACACTTTTATGAAAACTTGCATAACTCAAAAACTTGAGCTTTTTTCACCAAATCTGCACTAAATATAGAAAATTCAGAAGATTTCCAACCTAGAAAAGCAAGAATTATGATTCTAGCATGCATGGTTCCAAAGTTATTGTCATTATTAAATGATTGCTTTTTCGGACGTTTCAGGCGCAGATAAGCTTAAAAATGGGCTTTCCAGCCTGCAAGTCACACTTTTATGAAAACTTGCATAACTCAAAAAGTTGAGCTTTTTTCACCAAATCTGCACTAAATATAGAAAATTCAGAAGATTTCCAACCCAGGAAAGCAAGAATTATGATTCTAGCATGCATGGTTCAAAAGTTATTGTCATTATTAAATGATTGCTTTTTCGGACGTTTCAGGCGCAGATAAGCTTAAAAATGGGCTTTCCAGCCTGCAAGTCACACTTTTATGAAAACTTGCATAACTCAAAAAGTTGAGCTTTTTTCACCAAATCTGCACTAAATATAGAAAATTCAGAAGATTTCCAACCCAGGAAAGCAAGATTTATGATTCTAGCATGCATGGTTCAAAAGTTATTGTCATTATTAAATGATTGCTTTTTCGGACGTTTTAGGCTCAGAGAAGTGCAAAAATGGGCTTTCCAGCCTGCAAGTCACACTTTTATGAAAACTTGCATAACTCAAAAACTTGAGCTTTTTTCACCAAATCTGCACTAAATATAGAAAATTCAGAAGATTTCCAACCTAGAAAAGCAAGAATTATGATTCTAGCATGCATGGTTCCAAAGTTATTGTCATTATTAAATGATTGCTTTTTCGGACGTTTCAGGCGCAGATAAGCTTAAAAATGGGCTTTCCAGCCTGCAAGTCACACTTTTATGAAAACTTGCATAACTCAAAAAGTTGAGCTTTTTTCACCAAATCTGCACTAAATATAGAAAATTCAGAAGATTTCCAACCCAGGAAAGCAAGAATTATGATTCTAGCATGCATGGTTCAAAAGTTATTGTCATTATTAAATGATTGCTTTTTCGGACGTTTCAGGCGCAGATAAGCTTAAAAATGGGCTTTCCAGCCTGCAAGTCACACTTTTATGAAAACTTGCATAACTCAAAAAGTTGAGCTTTTTTCACCAAATCTGCACTAAATATAGAAAATTCAGAAGATTTCCAACCCAGGAAAGCAAGAATTATGATTCTAGCATGCATGGTTCAAAAGTTATTGTCATTATTAAATGATTGCTTTTTCGGACGTTTCAGGCGCAGATAAGCTTAAAAATGGGCTTTCCAGCCTGCAAGTCACACTTTTATGAAAACTTGCATAACTCAAAAAGTTGAGCTTTTTTCACCAAATCTGCACTAAATATAGAAAATTCAGAAGATTTCCAACCCAGGAAAGCAAGAATTATGATTCTAGCATGCATGGTTCAAAAGTTATTGTCATTATTAAATGATTGCTTTTTCGGACGTTTCAGGCGCAGATAAGCTTAAAAATGGGCTTTCCAGCCTGCAAGTCACACTTTTATGAAAACTTGCATAACTCAAAAAGTTGAGCTTTTTTCACCAAATCTGCACTAAATATAGAAAATTCAGAAGATTTGCAACCCAGGAAAGCAAGATTTATGATTCTAGCATGCATGGTTCAAAAGTTATTGTCATTATTAAATGATTGCTTTTTCGGACGTTTTAGGCTCAGAGAAGTGCAAAAATGGGCTTTCCAGCCTGCAAGTCACACTTTTATGAAAACTTGCATAACTCAAAAACTTGAGCTTTTTTCACCAAATCTGCACTAAATATAGAAAATTCAGAAGATTTCCAACCTAGAAAAGCAAGAATTATGATTCTAGCATGCATGGTTCCAAAGTTATTGTCATTATTAAATGATTGCTTTTTCGGACGTTTCAGGCGCAGATAAGCTTAAAAATGGGCTTTCCAGCCTGCAAGTCACACTTTTATGAAAACTTGCATAACTCAAAAAGTTGAGCTTTTTTCACCAAATCTGCACTAAATATAGAAAATTCAGAAGATTTCCAACCCAGGAAAGCAAGATTTATGATTCTAGCATGCATGGTTCAAAAGTTATTGTCATTATTAAATGATTGCTTTTTCGGACGTTTTAGGCTCAGAGAAGTGCAAAAATGGGCTTTCCAGCCTGCAAGTCACACTTTTATGAAAACTTGCATAACTCAAAAACTTGAGCTTTTTTCACCAAATCTGCACTAAATATAGAAAATTCAGAAGATTTCCAACCTAGAAAAGCAAGAATTATGATTCTAGCATGCATGGTTCCAAAGTTATTGTCATTATTAAATGATTGCTTTTTCGGACGTTTCAGGCGCAGATAAGCTTAAAAATGGGCTTTCCAGCCTGCAAGTCACACTTTTATGAAAACTTGCATAGCTCAAAAAGTTGAGCTTTTTTCACCAAATCTGCACTAAATATAGAAAATTCAGAAGATTTCCAACCCAGGAAAGCAAGATTTATGATTCTAGCATGCATGGTTCAAAAGTTATTGTCATTATAAATGATTGCTTTTTCGGACGTATTAGGCTCAGAGAAGTGCAAAAATGGGCTTTCCAGCCTGCAAGTCACACTTTTATGAAAACTTGCATAACTCAAAAAGTTGAGCTTTTTTCACCAAATCTGCACTAAATATAGAAAATTCAGAAGATTTCCAACCTAGAAAAGCAAGAATTATGATTCTAGCATGCATGGTTCCAAAGTTATTGTCATTATTAAATGATTGCTTTTTCGGACGTTTCAGGCGCAGATAAGCTTAAAAATGGGCTTTCCAGCCTGCAAGTCACACTTTTATGAAAACTTGCATAACTCAAAAACTTGAGCTTTTTTCACCAAATCTGCACTAAATATAGAAAATTCAGAAGATTTCCAACCCAGGAAAGCAAGAATTATGATTCTAGCATGCATGGTTCAAAAGTTATTGTCATTATTAAATGATTGCTTTTTCGGACGTTTCAAGCGCAGATAAGCTTAAAAATGGGCTTTCCAGCCTGCAAGTCACACTTTTATGAAAACTTGCATAACTCAAAAAGTTGAGCTTTTTTCACCAAATCTGCACTAAATATAGAAAATTCAGAAGATTTCCAACCCAGGAAAGCAAGATTTATGATTCTAGCATGCATGGTTCAAAAGTTATTGTCATTATTAAATGATTGCTTTTTCGGACGTTTTAGGCTCAGAGAAGTGCAAAAATGGGCTTTCCAGCCTGCAAGTCACACTTTTATGAAAACCTGCATAACTCAAAAACTTGAGCTTTTTTCACCAAATCTGCACTAAATATAGAAAATTCAGAAGATTTCCAACCTAGAAAAGCAAGAATTATGATTCTAGCATGCATGGTTCCAAAGTTATTGTCATTATTAAATGATTGCTTTTTCGGACGTTTCAGGCGCAGATAAGCTTAAAAATGGGCTTTCCAGCCTGCAAGTCACACTTTTATGAAAACTTGCATAACTCAAAAAGTTGAGCTTTTTTCACCAAATCTGCACTAAATATAGAAAATTCAGAAGATTTCCAACCCAGGAAAGCAAGATTTATGATTCTAGCATGCATGGTTCAAAAGTTATTGTCATTATTAAATGATTGCTTTTTCGGACGTTTTAGGCTCAGAGAAGTGCAAAAATGGGCTTTCCAGCCTGCAAGTCACACTTTTATGAAAACTTGCATAACTCAAAAAGTTGAGCTTTTTTCACCAAATCTGCACTAAATATAGAAAATTCAGAAGATTTCCAACCCAGGAAAGCAAGATTTATGATTCTAGCATGCATGGTTCAAAAGTTATTGTCATTATTAAATGATTGCTTTTTCGGACGTTTTAGGCTCAGAGAAGTGCAAAAATGGGCTTTCCAGCCTGCAAGTCACACTTTTATGAAAACTTGCATAACTCAAAAACTTGAGCTTTTTTCACCAAATCTGCACTAAATATAGAAAATTCAGAAGATATCCAACCTAGAAAAGCAAGAATTATGATTCTAGCATGCATGGTTCCAAAGTTATTGTCATTATTAAATGATTGCTTTTTCGGACGTTTCAGGCGCAGATAAGCTTAAAAATGGGCTTTCCAGCCTGCAAGTCACACTTTTATGAAAACTTGCATAACTCAAAAAGTTGAGCTTTTTTCACCAAATCTGCACTAAATATAGAAAATTCAGAAGATTTCCAACCCAGGAAAGCAAGAATTATGATTCTAGCATGCATGGTTCAAAAGTTATTGTCATTATTAAATGATTGCTTTTTCGGACGTTTCAGGCGCAGATAAGCTTAAAAATGGGCTTTCAGCCTGCAAGTCACACTTTTATGAAAACTTGCATAACTCAAAAAGTTGAGCTTTTTTCACCAAATCTGCACTAAATATAGAAAATTCAGAAGATTTCCAACCCAGGAAAGCAAGATTTATGATTCTAGCATGCATGGTTCAAAAGTTATTGTCATTATTAAATGATTGCTTTTTCGGACGTTTTAGGCTCAGAGAAGTGCAAAAATGGGCTTTCCAGCCTGCAAGTCACACTTTTATGAAAACTTGCATAACTCAAAAACTTGAGCTTTTTTCACCAAATCTGCACTAAATATAGAAAATTCAGAAGATTTCCAACCTAGAAAAGCAAGAATTATGATTCTAGCATGCATGGTTCCAAAGTTATTGTCATTATTAAATGATTGCTTTTTCGGACGTTTCAGGCGCAGATAAGCTTAAAAATGGGCTTTCCAGCCTGCAAGTCACACTTTTATGAAAACTTGCATAACTCAAAAAGTTGAGCTTTTTTCACCAAATCTGCACTAAATATAGAAAATTCAGAAGATTTCCAACCCAGGAAAGCAAGAATTATGATTCTAGCATGCATGGTTCAAAAGTTATTGTCATTATTAAATGATTGCTTTTTCGGACGTTTCAGGCGCAGATAAGCTTAAAAATGGGCTTTCCAGCCTGCAAGTCACACTTTTATGAAAACTTGCATAACTCAAAAAGTTGAGCTTTTTTCACCAAATCTGCACTAAATATAGAAAATTCAGAAGATTTCTAACCCAGGAAAGCAAGAATTATGATTCTAGCATGCATGGTTCAAAAGTTATTGTCATTATTAAATGATTGCTTTTTCGGACGTTTCAGGCGCAGATAAGCTTAAAAATGGGCTTTCCAGCCTGCAAGTCACACTTTTATGAAAACTTGCATAACTCAAAAAGTTGAGCTTTTTTCACCAAATCTGCACTAAATATAGAAAATTCAGAAGATTTCCAACCTAGAAAAGCAAGAATTATGATTCTAGCATGCATGGTTCCAAAGTTATTGTCATTATTAAATGATTGCTTTTTCGGACGTTTCAGGCGCAGAGAAGCTTAAAAATGGGCTTTCCAGCCTGCAAGTCACACTTTTATGAAAACTTGCATAACTCAAAAACTTGAGCTTTTTTCACCAAATCTGCACTAAATATAGAAAATTCAGAAGATTTCCAACCCAGGAAAGCAAGATTTATGATTCTAGCATGCATGGTTCAAAAGTTATTGTCATTATTAAATGATTGCTTTTTCGGACGTTTTAGGCTCAGAGAAGTGCAAAAATGGGCTTTCCAGCCTGCAAGTCACACTTTTATGAAAACTTGCATAACTCAAAAACTTGAGCTTTTTTCACCAAATCTGCACTAAATATAGAAAATTCAGAAGATTTCCAACCCAGGAAAGCAAGATTTATGATTCTAGCATGCATGGTTCAAAAGTTATTGTCATTATTAAATGATTGCTTTTTCGGACGTTTTAGGCTCAGAGAAGTGCAAAAATGGGCTTTCCAGCCTGCAAGTCACACTTTTATGAAAACTTGCATAACTCAAAAACTTGAGCTTTTTTCACCAAATCTGCACTAAATATAGAAAATTCAGAAGATTTCCAACCTAGAAAAGCAAGAATTATGATTCTAGCATGCATGGTTCCAAAGTTATTGTCATTATTAAATGATTGCTTTTTCGGACGTTTCAGGCGCAGATAAGCTTAAAAATGGGCTTTCCAGCCTGCAAGTCACACTTTTATGAAAACTTGCATAACTCAAAAAGTTGAGCTTTTTTCACCAAATCTGCACTAAATATAGAAAATTCAGAAGATTTCCAACCCAGGAAAGCAAGAATTATGATTCTAGCATGCATGGTTCAAAAGTTATTGTCATTATTAAATGATTGCTTTTTCGGACGTTTCAGGCGCAGATAAGCTTAAAAATGGGCTTTCAGCCTGCAAGTCACACTTTTATGAAAACTTGCATAACTCAAAAAGTTGAGCTTTTTTCACCAAATCTGCACTAAATATAGAAAATTCAGAAGATTTCCAACCCAGGAAAGCAAGATTTATGATTCTAGCATGCATGGTTCAAAAGTTATTGTCATTATTAAATGATTGCTTTTTCGGACGTTTTAGGCTCAGAGAAGTGCAAAAATGGGCTTTCCAGCCTGCAAGTCACACTTTTATGAAAACTTGCATAACTCAAAAAGTTGAGCTTTTTTCACCAAATCTGCACTAAATATAGAAAATTCAGAAGATTTCCAACCCAGGAAAGCAAGAATTATGATTCTAGCATGCATGGTTCAAAAGTTATTGTCATTATTAAATGATTGCTTTTTCGGACGTTTCAGGCGCAGATAAGCTTAAAAATGGGCTTTCAGCCTGCAAGTCACACTTTTATGAAAACTTGCATAACTCAAAAAGTTGAGCTTTTTTCACCAAATCTGCACTAAATATAGAAAATTCAGAAGATTTCCAACCCAGGAAAGCAAGAATTATGATTCTAGCATGCATGGTTCAAAAGTTATTCTCATTATTAAATGATTGCTTTTTCGGACGTTTCAGGCGCAGATAAGCTTAAAAATGGGCTTTCCAGCCTGCAAGTCACACTTTTATGAAAACTTGCATAACTCAAAAACTTGAGCTTTTTTCACCAAATCTGCACTAAATATAGAAAATTCAGAAGATTTCCAACCCAGGAAAGCAAGATTTATGATTCTAGCATGCATGGTTCAAAAGTTATTCTCATTATTAAATGATTGCTTTTTCGGACGTTTTAGGCTCAGAGAAGTGCAAAAATGGGCTTTCCAGCCTGCAAGTCACACTTTTATGAAAACTTGCATAACTCAAAAACTTGAGCTTTTTTCACCAAATCTGCACTAAATATAGAAAATTCAGAAGATTTCCAACCTAGAAAAGCAAGAATTATGATTCTAGCATGCATGGTTCCAAAGTTATTGTCATTATTAAATGATTGCTTTTTCGGACGTTTCAGGCGCAGATAAGCTTAAAAATGGGCTTTCCAGCCTGCAAGTCACACTTTTATGAAAACTTGCATAACTCAAAAAGTTGAGCTTTTTTCACCAAATCTGCACTAAATATAGAAAATTCAGAAGATTTCCAACCCAGGAAAGCAAGAATTATGATTCTAGCATGCATGGTTCAAAAGTTATTGTCATTATTAAATGATTGCTTTTTCGGACGTTTCAGGCGCAGATAAGCTTAAAAATGGGCTTTCCAGCCTGCAAGTCACACTTTTATGAAAACTTGCATAGCTCAAAAAGTTGAGCTTTTTTCACCAAATCTGCACTAAATATAGAAAATTCAGAAGATTTCCAACCCAGGAAAGCAAGATTTATGATTCTAGCATGCATGGTTCAAAAGTTATTGTCATTATAAATGATTGCTTTTTCGGACGTTTTAGGCTCAGAGAAGTGCAAAAATGGGCTTTCCAGCCTGCAAGTCACACTTTTATGAAAACTTGCATAACTCAAAAACTTGAGCTTTTTTCACCAAATCTGCACTAAATATAGAAAATTCAGAAGATTTCCAACCTAGAAAAGCAAGAATTATGATTCTAGCATGCATGGTTCCAAAGTTATTGTCATTATTAAATGATTGCTTTTTCGGACGTTTCAGGCGCAGATAAGCTTAAAAATGGGCTTTCCAGCCTGCAAGTCACACTTTTATGAAAACTTGCATAACTCAAAAAGTTGAGCTTTTTTCACCAAATCTGCACTAAATATAGAAAATTCAGAAGATTTCCAACCCAGGAAAGCAAGAATTATGATTCTAGCATGCATGGTTCAAAAGTTATTGTCATTATTAAATGATTGCTTTTTCGGACGTTTCAAGCGCAGATAAGCTTAAAAATGGGCTTTCCAGCCTGCAAGTCACACTTTTATGAAAACTTGCATAACTCAAAAAGTTGAGCTTTTTTTCACCAAATCTGCACTAAATATAGAAAATTCAGAAGATTTCCAACCCAGGAAAGCAAGATTTATGATTCTAGCATGCATGGTTCAAAAGTTATTGTCATTATTAAATGATTGCTTTTTCGGACGTTTTAGGCTCAGAGAAGTGCAAAAATGGGCTTTCCAGCCTGCAAGTCACACTTTTATGAAAACTTGCATAACTCAAAAAGTTGAGCTTTTTTCACCAAATCTGCACTAAATATATAAAATTCAGAAGATTTCCAACCTAGAAAAGCAAGAATTATGATTCTAGCATGCATGGTTCCAAAGTTATTGTCATTATTAAATGATTGCTTTTTCGGACGTTTCAGGCGCAGATAAGCTTAAAAATGGGCTTTCCAGCCTGCAAGTCACACTTATATGAAAACTTGCATAACTCAAAAAGTTGAGCTTTTTTCACCAAATCTGCACTAAATATAGAAAATTCAGAAGATTTCCAACCCAGGAAAGCAAGATTTATGATTCTAGCATGCATGGTTTAAAAGTTATTGTCATTATTAAATGATTGCTTTTTCGGACGTTTTAGGCTCAGAGAAGTGCAAAAATGGGCTTTCCAGCCTGCAAGTCACACTTTTATGAAAACTTGCATAACTCAAAAACTTGAGCTTTTTTTCACCAAATCTGCACTAAATATAGAAAATTCAGAAGATTTCCAACCTAGAAAAGCAAGAATTATGATTCTAGCATGCATGGTTCCAAAGTTATTGTCATTATTAAATGATTGCTTTTTCGGACGTTTCAGGCGCAGATAAGCTTAAAAAATGGGCTTTCCAGCCTGCAAGTCACACTTTTATGAAAACTTGCATAACTCAAAAAGTTGAGCTTTTTTCACCAAATCTGCACTAAATATAGAAAATTCAGAAGATTTCCAACCCAGGAAAGCAAGAATTATGATTCTAGCATGCATGGTTCAAAAGTTATTGTCATTATTAAATGATTGCTTTTTCGGACGTTTCAGGCGCAGATAAGCTTAAAAATGGGCTTTCAGCCTGCAAGTCACACTTTTATGAAAACTTGCATAACTCAAAAAGTTGAGCTTTTTTCACCAAATCTGCACTAAATATAGAAAATTCAGAAGATTTCCAACCCAGGAAAGCAAGATTTATGATTCTAGCATGCATGGTTCAAAAGTTATTGTCATTATTAAATGATTGCTTTTTCGGACGTTTCAGGCGCAGATAAGCTTAAAAATGGGCTTTCCAGCCTGCAAGTCACACTTTTATGAAAACTTGCATAACTCAAAAAGTTGAGCTTTTTTCACCAAATCTGCACTAAATATAGAAAATTCAGAAGATTTCCAACCCAGGAGAGCAAGAATTATGATTCTAGCATGCATGGTTCAAAAGTTATTCTCATTATTAAATGATTGCTTTTTCGGACGTTTCAGGCGCAGATAAGCTTAAAAATGGGCTTTCCAGCCTGCAAGTCACACTTTTATGAAAACTTGCATAACTCAAAAACTTGAGTTTTTTCACCAAATCTGCACTAAATATAGAAAATTCAGAAGATTTCCAACCCAGGAAAGCAAGATTTATGATTCTAGCATGCATGGTTCAAAAGTTATTGTCATTATTAAATGATTGCTTTTTCGGACGTTTTAGGCTCAGAGAAGTGCAAAAAATGGGCTTTCCAGCCTGCAAGTCACACTTTTATGAAAACTTGCATAACTCAAAAACTTGAGCTTTTTTCACCAAATCTGCACTAAATATAGAAAATTCAGAAGATTTCCAACCTAGAAAAGCAAGAATTATGATTCTAGCATGCATGGTTCCAAAGTTATTGTCATTATTAAATGATTGCTTTTTCGGACGTTTCAGGCGCAGATAAGCTTAAAAATGGGCTTTCCAGCCTGCAAGTCACACTTTTATGAAAACTTGCATAACTCAAAAAGTTGAGCTTTTTTCACCAAATCTGCACTAAATATAGAAAATTCAGAAGATTTCCAACCCAGGAAAGCAAGAATTATGATTCTAGCATGCATGGTTCAAAAGTTATTGTCATTATTAAATGATTGCTTTTTCGGACGTTTCAGGCGCAGATAAGCTTAAAAATGGGCTTTCCAGCCTGCAAGTCACACTTTTATGAAAACTTGCATAACTCAAAAAGTTGAGCTTTTTTTCACCAAATCTGCACTAAATATAGAAAATTCAGAAGATTTCTAACCCAGGAAAGCAAGAATTATGATTCTAGCATGCATGGTTCAAAAGTTATTGTCATTATTAAATGATTGCTTTTTCGGACGTTTCAGGCGCAGATAAGCTTAAAAATGGGCTTTCCAGCCTGCAAGTCACACTTTTATGAAAACTTGCATAACTCAAAAAGTTGAGCTTTTTTCACCAAATCTGCACTAAATATAGAAAATTCAGAAGATTTCCAACCCAGGAAAGCAAGATTTATGATTCTAGCATGCATGGTTCAAAAGTTATTGTCATTATTAAATGATTGCTTTTTCGGACGTTTTAGGCTCAGAGAAGTGCAAAAATGGGCTTTTCAGCCTGCAAGTCACACTTTTATGAAAACTTGCATAACTCAAAAAACTTGAGCTTTTTTCAACAAATCTGCACTAAATATAGAAAATTCAGAAGATTTCCAACCTAGAAAAGCAAGAATTATGATTCTAGCATGCATGGTTCCAAAGTTATTGTCATTATTAAATGATTGCTTTTTTCGGACGTTTCAGGCGCAGATAAGCTTAAAAATGGGCTTTCCAGCCTGCAAGTCACACTTTTATGAAAACTTGCATAACTCAAAAAGTTGAGCTTTTTTCACCAAATCTGCACTAAATATAGAAAATTCAGAAGATTTCCAACCCAGGAAAGCAAGAATTATGATTCTAGCATGCATGGTTCAAAAGTTATTGTCATTATTAAATGATTGCTTTTTCGGACGTTTCAGGCGCAGATAAGCTTAAAAATGGGCTTTCAGCCTGCAAGTCACACTTTTATGAAAACTTGCATAACTCAAAAAGTTGAGCTTTTTTCACCAAATCTGCACTAAATATAGAAAATTCAGAAGATTTCCAACCCAGGAAAGCAAGATTTATGATTCTAGCATGCATGGTTCAAAAGTTATTGTCATTATTAAATGATTGCTTTTTCGGACGTTTTAGGCTCAGAGAAGTGCATAAAGGGGCTTTCCAGCCTGCAAGTCACACTTTTATGAAAACTTGCATAACTCAAAAACTTGAGCTTTTTTTCACCAAATCTGCACTAAATATAGAAAATTCAGAAGATTTCCAACCTAGAAAAGCAAGAATTATGATTCTAGCATGCATGGTTCCAAAGTTATTGTCATTATTAAATGATTGCTTTTTCGGACGTTTCAGGCGCAGATAAGCTTAAAAATGGGCTTTCCAGCCTGCATGTCACACTTTATGAAAACTTGCATAACTCAAAAAGTTGAGCTTTTTTCACCAAATCTGCACTAAATATAGAAAATTCAGAAGATTTCCAACCCAGGAAAGCAAGAATTATGATTCTAGCATGCATGGTTCAAAAGTTATTGTCATTATTAAATGATTGCTTTTTCGGACGTTTCAGGCGCAGATAAGCTTAAAAATGGGCTTTCCAGCCTGCAAGTCACACTTTTATGAAAACTTGCATAACTCAAAAAGTTGAGCTTTTTTCACCAAATCTGCACTAAATATAGAAAATTCAGAAGATTTCCAACCCAGGAAAGCAAGAATTATGATTCTAGCATGCATGGTTCAAAAGTTATTCTCATTATTAAATGATTGCTTTTTCGGACGTTTTAGGCTCAGAGAAGTGCAAAAATGGGCTTTCCAGCCTGCAAGTCACACTTTTATGAAAACTTGCATAACTCAAAAAGTTGAGCTTTTTTCACCAAATCTGCACTAAATATAGAAAATTCAGAAGATTTCCAACCCAGGAAAGCAAGATTTATGATTCTAGCATGCATGGTTCAAAAGTTATTGTCATTTTTAAATGATTGCTTTTTCGGACGTTTTAGGCTCAGAGAAGTGCAAAAATGGGCTTTCCAGCCTGCAAGTCACACTTTTATGAAAACTTGCATAACTCAAAAACTTGAGCTTTTTTTCACCAAATCTGCACTAAATATAGAAAATTCAGAAGATTTCCAACCTAGAAAAGCAAGAATTATGATTCTAGCATGCATGGTTCCAAAGTTATTGTCATTATTAAATGATTGCTTTTTCGGACGTTTCAGGCGCAGATAAGCTTAAAAATGGCTTTCCAGCCTGCAAGTCACACTTTTATGAAAACTTGCATAACTCAAAAAGTTGAGCTTTTTTCACCAAATCTGCACTAAATATAGAAAATTCAGAAGATTTCCAACCCAGGAAAGCAAGAATTATGATTCTAGCATGCATGGTTCAAAAGTTATTGTCATTATTAAATGATTGCTTTTTCGGACGTTTCAGGCGCAGATAAGCTTAAAAATGGGCTTTCAGCCTGCAAGTCACACTTTTATGAAAACTTGCATAACTCAAAAAGTTGAGCTTTTTTCACCAAATCTGCACTAAATATAGAAAATTCAGAAGATTTCCAACCCAGGAAAGCAAGATTTATGATTCTAGCATGCATGGTTCAAAAGTTATTGTCATTATTAAATGATTGCTTTTTCGGACGTTTTAGGCTCAGAGAAGTGCAAAAATGGGCTTTCCAGCCTGCAAGTCACACTTTTATGAAAACTTGCATAACTCAAAAACTTGAGCTTTTTTCACCAAATCTGCACTAAATATAGAAAATTCAGAAGATTTCCAACCTAGAAAAGCAAGAATTATGATTCTAGCATGCATGGTTCCAAAGTTATTGTCATTATTAAATGATTGCTTTTTCGGACGTTTCAGGCGCAGATAAGCTTAAAAATGGGCTTTCCAGCCTGCAAGTCACACTTTTATGAAAACTTGCATAACTCAAAAAGTTGAGCTTTTTTCACCAAATCTGCACTAAATATAGAAAATTCAGAAGATTTCCAACCCAGGAAAGCAAGAATTATGATTCTAGCATGCATGGTTCAAAAGTTATTGTCATTATTAAATGATTGCTTTTTCGGACGTTTCAGGCGCAGATAAGCTTAAAAAATGGGCTTTCCAGCCTGCAAGTCACACTTTTATGAAAACTTGCATAACTCAAAAAGTTGAGCTTTTTTCACCAAATCTGCACTAAATATAGAAAATTCAGAAGATTTCCAACCCAGGAAAGCAAGAATTATGATTCTAGTATGCATGGTTCAAAAGTTATTCTCATTATTAAATGATTGCTTTTTCGGACGTTTCAGGCGCAGATAAGCTTAAAAATGGGCTTTCCAGCCTGCAAGTCACACTTTTATGAAAACTTGCATAACTCAAAAAGTTGAGCTTTTTTCACCAAATCTGCACTAAATATAGAAAATTCAGAAGATTTCCAACCCAGGAAAGCAAGAATTATGATTCTAGCATGCATGGTTCAAAAGTTATTGTCATTATTAAATGATTGCTTTTTCGGACGTTTCAGGCGCAGATAAGCTTAAAAATGGGCTTTCCAGCCTGCAAGTCACACTTTTATGAAAACTTGCATAACTCAAAAAGTTGAGCTTTTTTCACCAAATCTGCACTAAATATAGAAAATTCAGAAGATTTCCAACCCAGGAAAGCAAGAATTATGATTCTAGCATGCATGGTTCAAAAGTTATTCTCATTATTAAATGATTGCTTTTTCGGACGTTTTAGGCTCAGAGAAGTGCAAAAATGGGCTTTCCAGCCTGCAAGTCACACTTTTATGAAAACTTGCATAACTCAAAAAGTTGAGCTTTTTTCACCAAATCTGCACTAAATATAGAAAATTCAGAAGATTTCCAACCCAGGAAAGCAAGATTTATGATTCTAGCATGCATGGTTCAAAAGTTATTGTCATTTTTAAATGATTGCTTTTTCGGACGTTTTAGGCTCAGAGAAGTGCAAAAATGGGCTTTCCAGCCTGCAAGTCACACTTTTATGAAAACTTGCATAACTCAAAAACTTGAGCTTTTTTTCACCAAATCTGCACTAAATATAGAAAATTCAGAAGATTTCCAACCTAGAAAAGCAAGAATTATGATTCTAGCATGCATGGTTCCAAAGTTATTGTCATTATTAAATGATTGCTTTTTCGGACGTTTCAGGCGCAGATAAGCTTAAAAATGGGCTTTCCAGCCTGCAAGTCACACTTTTATGAAAACTTGCATAACTCAAAAAGTTGAGCTTTTTTCACCAAATCTGCACTAAATATAGAAAATTCAGAAGATTTCCAACCCAGGAAAGCAAGAATTATGATTCTAGCATGCATGGTTCAAAAGTTATTGTCATTATTAAATGATTGCTTTTTCGGACGTTTCAGGCGCAGATAAGCTTAAAAATGGGCTTTCAGCCTGCAAGTCACACTTTTATGAAAACTTGCATAACTCAAAAAGTTGAGCTTTTTTCACCAAATCTGCACTAAATATAGAAAATTCAGAAGATTTCCAACCCAGGAAAGCAAGATTATGATTCTAGCATGCATGGTTCAAAAGTTATTGTCATTATTAAATGATTGCTTTTTCGGACGTTTTAGGCTCAGAGAAGTGCAAAAATGGGCTTTCCAGCCTGCAAGTCACACTTTTATGAAAACTTGCATAACTCAAAAACTTGAGCTTTTTTCACCAAATCTGCACTAAATATAGAAAATTCAGAAGATTTCCAACCCAGGAAAGCAAGAATTATGATTCTAGCATGCATGGTTCAAAAGTTATTGTCATTATTAAATGATTGCTTTTTCGGACGTTTCAGGCGCAGATAAGCTTAAAAATGGGCTTTCCAGCCTGCAAGTCACACTTTTATGAAAACTTGCATAACTCAAAAAGTTGAGCTTTTTTCACCAAATCTGCACTAAATATAGAAAATTCAGAAGATTTCCAACCCAGGAAAGCAAGAATTATGATTCTAGCATGCATGGTTCAAAAGTTATTCTCATTATTAAATGATTGCTTTTTCGGACGTTTCAGGCGCAGATAAGCTTAAAAATGGGCTTTCCAGCCTGCAAGTCACACTTTTATGAAAACTTGCATAACTCAAAAAGTTGAGCTTTTTTCACCAAATCTGCACTAAATATAGAAAATTCAGAAGATTTCCAACCAGGAAAGCAAGAATTATGATTCTAGCATGCATGGTTCAAAAGTTATTGTCATTATTAAATGATTGCTTTTTCGGACGTTTCAGGCGCAGATAAGCTTAAAAATGGGCTTTCCAGCCTGCAAGTCACACTTTTATGAAAACTTGCATAACTCAAAAAGTTGAGCTTTTTTCACCAAATCTGCACTAAATATAGAAAATTCAGAAGATTTCCAACCCAGGAAAGCAAGAATTATGATTCTAGCATGCATGGTTCAAAAGTTATTCTCATTATTAAATGATTGCTTTTTCGGACGTTTTAGGCTCAGAGAAGTGCAAAAATGGGCTTTCCAGCCTGCAAGTCACACTTTTATGAAAACTTGCATAACTCAAAAAGTTGAGCTTTTTTCACCAAATCTGCACTAAATATAGAAAATTCAGAAGATTTCCAACCCAGGAAAGCAAGATTTATGATTCTAGCATGCATGGTTCAAAAGTTATTGTCATTTTTAAATGATTGCTTTTTCGGACGTTTTAGGCTCAGAGAAGTGCAAAAATGGGCTTTCCAGCCTGCAAGTCACACTTTTATGAAAACTTGCATAACTCAAAAACTTGATCTTTTTTCACCAAATCTGCACTAAATATAGAAAATTCAGAAGATTTCCAACCTAGAAAAGCAAGAATTATGATTCTAGCATGCATGGTTCCAAAGTTATTGTCATTATTAAATGATTGCTTTTTTCGGACGTTTCAGGCGCAGATAAGCTTAAAAATGGGCTTTCCAGCCTGCAAGTCACACTTTTATGAAAACTTGCATAACTCAAAAAGTTGAGCTTTTTTCACCAAATCTGCACTAAATATAGAAAATTCAGAAGATTTCCAACCAGGAAAGCAAGAATTATGATTCTAGCATGCATGGTTCAAAAGTTATTGTCATTATTAAATGATTGCTTTTTCGGACGTTTCAGGCGCAGATAAGCTTAAAAATGGGCTTTCAGCCTGCAAGTCACACTTTTATGAAAACTTGCATAACTCAAAAAGTTGAGCTTTTTTCACCAAATCTGCACTAAATATAGAAAATTCAGAAGATTTCCAACCCAGGAAAGCAAGATTTATGATTCTAGCATGCATGGTTCAAAGTTATTGTCATTATTAAATGATTGCTTTTTCGGACGTTTTAGGCTCAGAGAAGTGCAAAAATGGGCTTTCCAGCCTGCAAGTCACACTTTTATGAAAACTTGCATAACTCAAAAACTTGAGCTTTTTTCACCAAATCTGCACTAAATATAGAAAATTCAGAAGATTTCCAACCTAGAAAAGCAAGAATTATGATTCTAGCATGCATGGTTCCAAAGTTATTGTCATTATTAAATGATTGCTTTTTCGGACGTTTCAGGCGCAGATAAGCTTAAAAATGGGCTTTCCAGCCTGCAAGTCACACTTTTATGAAAACTTGCATAACTCAAAAAGTTGAGCTTTTTTCACCAAATCTGCACTAAATATAGAAAATTCAGAAGATTTCCAACCCAGGAAAGCAAGAATTATGATTCTAGCATGCATGGTTCAAAAGTTATTGTCATTATTAAATGATTGCTTTTTCGGGACGTTTCAGGCGCAGATAAGCTTAAAAATGGGCTTTCCAGCCTGCAAGTCACACTTTTATGAAAACTTGCATAACTCAAAAAGTTGAGCTTTTTTCACCAAATCTGCACTAAATATAGAAAATTCAGAAGATTTCCAACCCAGGAAAGCAAGAATTATGATTCTAGCATGCATGGTTCCAAAGTTATTGTCATTATTAAATGATTGCTTTTTCGGACGTTTCAGGCGCAGATAAGCTTAAAAATGGGCTTTCCAGCCTGCAAGTCACACTTTTATGAAAACTTGCATAACTCAAAAACTTGAGCTTTTTTCACCAAATCTGCACTAAATATAGAAAATTCAGAAGATTTCCAACCCAGGAAAGCAAGAATTATGATTCTAGCATGCATGGTTCAAAAGTTATTGTCATTATTAAATGATTGCTTTTTCGGACGTTTCAGGCGCAGAGAAGCTTCAAAAATGGGCTTTCCAGCCTGCAAGTCACACTTTTATGAAAACTTGCATAACTCAAAAACTTGAGCTTTTTTCACCAAATCTGCACTAAATATAGAAAATTCAGAAGATTTCCAACCCTAGGAAAGCAAGAATTATGATTCTAGCATGCATGGTTCAAAAGTTATTGTCATTATTAAATGATTGCTTTTTCGGACGTTTCAGGCGCAGATAAGCTTAAAAATGGGCTTTCCAGCCTGCAAGTCACACTTTTATGAAAACTTGCATAACTCAAAACTTGAGCTTTTTTCACCCAAATCTGCACTAAATATAGAAAATTCAGAAGATTTCCAACCAAGGAAAGCAAGAATTATGATTCTAGCATGCATGGTTCCAAAGTTATTGTCATTATTAAATGATTGCTTTTTCGGACGTTTCAGGCGCAGATAAGCTAAAAATGGGCTTTCCAGCCTGCAAGTCACACTTTTATGAAAACTTGCATAACTCAAAAAGTTGAGCTTTTTTCACCAAATCTGCACTAAATATAGAAAATTCAGAAGATTTCCAACCCAGGAAAGCAAGAATTATGATTCTAGCATGCATGGTTCAAAAGTTATTGTCATTATTAAATGATTGCTTTTTCGGACGTTTCAGGCGCAGAGAAGCTGCAAAAATGGGCTTTCCAGCCTGCAAGTCACACTTTTATGAAAACTTGCATAACTCAAAAACTTGAGCTTTTTTTCACCAAATCTGCACTAAATATAGAAAATTCAGAAGATTTCCAACCTAGAAAAGCAAGAATTATGATTCTAGCATGCATGGTTCCAAAGTTATTGTCATTATTAAATGATTGCTTTTTTCGGACGTTTCAGGCGCAGATAAGCTTAAAAATGGGCTTTCCAGCCTGCAAGTCACACTTTTATGAAAACTTGCATAACTCAAAAAGTTGAGCTTTTTTCACCAAATCTGCACTAAATATAGAAAATTCAGAAGATTTCCAACCCAGGAAAGCAAGATTTATGATTCTAGCATGCATGGTTCAAAAGTTATTGTCATTATAAATGATTGCTTTTTCGGACGTTTTAGGCTCAGAGAAGTGCAAAAATGGGCTTTCCAGCCTGCAAGTCACACTTTTATGAAAACTTGCATAACTCAAAAACTTGAGCTTTTTTCACCAAATCTGCACTAAATATAGAAAATTCAGAAGATTTCCAACCTAGAAAAGCAAGAATTATGATTCTAGCATGCATGGTTCCAAAGTTATTGTCATTATTAAATGATTGCTTTTTCGGACGTTTCAGGCGCAGATAAGCTTAAAAATGGGCTTTCCAGCCTGCAAGTCACACTTTTATGAAAACTTGCATAACTCAAAAAGTTGAGCTTTTTTCACCAAATCTGCACTAAATATAGAAAATTCAGAAGATTTCCAACCCAGGAAAGCAAGATTTATGATTCTAGCATGCATGGTTCAAAAGTTATTGTCATTATTAATGATTGCTTTTTCGGACGTTTTAGGCTCAGAGAAGTGCAAAAATGGGCTTTCCAGCCTGCAAGTCACACTTTTATGAAAACTTGCATAACTCAAAAACTTGAGCTTTTTTCACCAAATCTGCACTAAATATAGAAAATTCAGAAGATTTCCAACCTAGAAAAGCAAGAATTATGATTCTAGCATGCATGGTTCCAAAGTTATTGTCATTATTAAATGATTGCTTTTTCGGGACGTTTCAGGCGCAGATAAGCTTAAAAATGGGCTTTCCAGCCTGCAAGTCACACTTTTATGAAAACTTGCATAACTCAAAAAGTTGAGCTTTTTTCACCAAATCTGCACTAAATATAGAAAATTCAGAAGATTTCCAACCCAGGAAAGCAAGATTTATGATTCTAGCATGCATGGTTCAAAAGTTATTGTCATTATTAAATGATTGCTTTTTCGGACGTTTTAGGCTCAGAGAATGCTAAAATGGGCTTTCCAGCCTGCAAGTCACACTTTTATGAAAACTTGCATAACTCAAAAACTTGAGCTTTTTTCACCAAATCTGCACTAAATATAGAAAATTCAGAAGATTTCCAACCTAGAAAAGCAAGAATTATGATTCTAGCATGCATGGTTCCAAAGTTATTGTCATTATTAATGATTGCTTTTTTCGGACGTTTCAGGCGCAGATAAGCTTAAAAATGGGCTTTCCAGCCTGCAAGTCACACTTTTATGAAAACTTGCATAACTCAAAAAGTTGAGCTTTTTTCACCAAATCTGCACTAAATATAGAAAATTCAGAAGATTTCCAACCCAGGAAAGCAAGAATTATGATTCTAGCATGCATGGTTCAAAAGTTATTGTCATTATTAAATGATTGCTTTTTCGGACGTTTCAGGCGCAGATAAGCTTAAAAATGGGCTTTCCAGCCTGCAAGTCACACTTTTATGAAAACTTGCATTACTCAAAAAGTTGAGCTTTTTTCACCAAATCTGCACTAAATATAGAAAAAAATTCAGAAGATTTCCAACCCAGGAAAGCAAGATTTATGATTCTAGCATGCATGGTTCAAAAGTTATTGTCATTATTAAATGATTGCTTTTTCGGACGTTTTAGGCTCAGAGAAGTGCAAAAATGGGCTTTCCAGCCTGCAAGTCACACTTTTATGAAAACTTGCATAACTCAAAAACTTGAGCTTTTTTCACCAAATCTGCACTAAATATAGAAAATTCAGAAGATTTCCAACCTAGAAAAGCAAGAATTATGATTCTAGCATGCATGGTTCCAAAGTTATTGTCATTATTAAATGATTGCTTTTTCGGACGTTTCAGGCGCAGATAAGCTTAAAAATGGGCTTTCCAGCCTGCAAGTCACACTTTTATGAAAACTTGCATAACTCAAAAAGTTGAGCTTTTTTCACCAAATCTGCACTAAATATAGAAAATTCAGAAGATTTCCAACCCAGGAAAGCAAGATTTATGATTCTAGCATGCATGGTTCAAAAGTTATTGTCATTATTAAATGATTGCTTTTTCGGACGTTTTAGGCTCAGAGAAGTGCAAAAATGGGCTTTCCAGCCTGCAAGTCACACTTTTATGAAAACTTGCATAACTCAAAAACTTGAGCTTTTTTCACCAAATCTGCACTAAATATAGAAAATTCAGAAGATTTCCAACCCAGGAAAGCAAGAATTATGATTCTAGCATGCATGGTTCCAAAGTTATTGTCATTATTAAATGATTGCTTTTTCGGACGTTTCAGGCGCAGATAAGCTTAAAAATGGGCTTTCCAGCCTGCAAGTCACACTTTTATGAAAACTTGCATAACTCAAAAAGTTGAGCTTTTTTCACCAAATCTGCACTAAATATAGAAAATTCAGAAGATTTCCAACCCAGGAAAGCAAGAATTATGATTCTAGCATGCATGGTTCAAAAGTTATTGTCATTATTAAATGATTGCTTTTTCGGACGTTTCAGGCGCAGATAAGCTTAAAAATGGGCTTTCCAGCCTGCAAGTCACACTTTTATGAAAACTTGCATAACTCAAAAAGTTGAGCTTTTTTCACCAAATCTGCACTAAATATAGAAAATTCAGAAGATTTCCAACCCAGGAAAGCAAGATTTATGATTCTAGCATGCATGGTTCCAAAGTTATTGTCATTATTAAATGATTGCTTTTTCGGACGTTTCAGGCGCAGATAAGCTTAAAAATGGGCTTTCCAGCCTGCAAGTCACACTTTTATGAAAACTTGCATAACTCAAAAAGTTGAGCTTTTTTCACCAAATCTGCACTAAATATAGAAAATTCAGAAGATTTCCAACCCAGGAAAGCAAGAATTATGATTCTAGCATGCATGGTTCAAAAGTTATTGTCATTATTAAATGGTTGCTTTTTCGGACGTTTCAGGCGCAGATAAGCTTAAAAATGGGCTTTCCAGCCTGCAAGTCACACTTTTATGAAAACTTGCATAACTCAAAAACTTGAGCTTTTTTCACCAAATCTGCACTAAATATAGAAAATTCAGAAGATTTCCAACCTAGAAAAGCAAGAATTATGATTCTAGCATGCATGGTTCCAAAGTTATTGTCATTATTAAATGATTGCTTTTTCGGACGTTTCAGGCGCAGATAAGCTTAAAAATGGGCTTTCCAGCCTGCAAGTCACACTTTTATGAAAACTTGCATAACTCAAAAAGTTGAGCTTTTTTCACCAAATCTGCACTAAATATAGAAAATTCAGAAGATTTCCAACCCAGGAAAGCAAGAATTATGATTCTAGCATGCATGGTTCAAAAGTTATTGTCATTATTAAATGATTGCTTTTTCGGACGTTTCAGGCGCAGATAAGCTTAAAAATGGGCTTTCCAGCCTGCAAGTCACACTTTTATGAAAACTTGCATAACTCAAAAAGTTGAGCTTTTTTCACCAAATCTGCACTAAATATAGAAAATTCAGAAGATTTCCAACCCAGGAAAGCAAGATTTATGATTCTAGCATGCATGGTTCAAAAGTTATTGTCATTATTAAATGATTGCTTTTTCGGACGTTTTAGGCTCAGAGAAGTGCAAAAATGGGCTTTCCAGCCTGCAAGTCACACTTTTATGAAAACTTGCATAACTCAAAAACTTGAGCTTTTTTCACCAAATCTGCACTAAATATAGAAAATTCAGAAGATTTCCAACCTAGAAAAGCAAGAATTATGATTCTAGCATGCATGGTTCCAAAGTTATTGTCATTATTAAATGATTGCTTTTTCGGACGTTTCAGGCGCAGATAAGCTTAAAAATGGGCTTTCCAGCCTGCAAGTCACACTTTTATGAAAACTTGCATAACTCAAAAAGTTGAGCTTTTTTCACCAAATCTGCACTAAATATAGAAAATTCAGAAGATTTCCAACCCAGGAAAGCAAGAATTATGATTCTAGCATGCATGGTTCAAAAGTTATTGTCATTATTAAATGATTGCTTTTTCGGACGTTTCAGGCGCAGATAAGCTTAAAAATGGGCTTTCCAGCCTGCAAGTCACACTTTTATGAAAACTTGCATAACTCAAAAAGTTGAGCTTTTTTCACCAAATCTGCACTAAATATAGAAAATTCAGAAGATTTCCAACCCAGGAAAGCAAGATTTATGATTCTAGCATGCATGGTTCAAAAGTTATTGTCATTATTAAATGATTGCTTTTTCGGACGTTTTAGGCTCAGAGAAGTGCAAAAATGGGCTTTCCAGCCTGCAAGTCACACTTTTATGAAAACTTGCATAACTCAAAAACTTGAGCTTTTTTCACCAAATCTGCACTAAATATAGAAAATTCAGAAGATTTCCAACCTAGAAAAGCAAGAATTATGATTCTAGCATGCATGGTTCCAAAGTTATTGTCATTGATAAATGATTGCTTTTTCGGACGTTTCAGGCGCAGATAAGCTTAAAAATGGGCTTTCCAGCCTGCAAGTCACACTTTTATGAAAACTTGCATAACTCAAAAAGTTGAGCTTTTTTCACCAAATCTGCACTAAATATAGAAAATTCA